>NC_088868.1:32738664-32796022 GCF_032884065.1 Artemia franciscana
ATTTGGGGAAGTATTCAATCAACACTTTATACGCAAATTTAATAAAAAATAATTCAACAAATAACATTACAAAACCTATAGTTAATACCGATGAACGTGTATTAAAAAGACCTGGTTAGCTGTCAAATTAGCGGGAATAGCATTAGAAACATACTCTTTATTTGTTTTTATCTGAATGAATTGCATACTTTCCTGTTTTTTCTTTCAGTCCTGTTGGAACTTCTGCAAAGTTATGATTCTAAAACCACTTTATGTTGTATTTTTAGTCTTTTTTTTTTTTTTGCCTGTGCTTTACCGATGGTTAGATAAGCTAAAATATTTATTTAGTGAAAATTTTCACTGTATTAAAATAATCCCTGTTTTATCGGTTGTTGTTCAAACAGTTCGTGGTAACGAACTGTAAGTAATGATCGACCCGGTTTGATAGTAACCAAGACTCTAAAAAACAGAATTCTGATACCGTTGGATATACAAAAGGAACTGGCTTGTATTGCTGTAATGAACTGTAAGTAATGATCGACCCGGTTTGATAGTAACCAAGACTCTAAAAAACAGAATTCTGATACCGTTGGATATACAAAAGGAACTGGCTTGTATTGCTGATTCCAAATATATATTTCGTTAAGCTTAGTCTTACCCATCAAAAACCACTAGCCTGAAAAAATATGTATGATTTTCAAAAAAAAAGTGGGAAAAAATAAGTCATTGAATCTTAGTGAAAATTGCACCATTAGACTCAGCGTATCAAACAAAAAACTACTGTGGAGAATCCAAGCTCCTATTTGCAAAAATGTGAAATTTTGTAATTTTTGCCAGAAGAAAGATCACGGATGTGTGTTCATTTGTTTGTTTGTTTTTTTCCCAGGGATAATCGTATCAACCAAGTGGGCCTAGAGTGTCAGGAGAGGGCTCATTCTAACGGAAATGAAAACTACTAGTGCCCTTTTTCAGTGACCGAAAAAATTGGAGGACAACTAAACCCCTTCTCACGCCACTTTTTTCCCAGAGTATTCCGATCAAAATAATGAGATAGCTTCTTTGTTCAGCCTAGTTTAAAGGCCAAATAACTATGTTTTTGGAGATAAAATGATCCCCACAGCTTCTGGGAAGGGTATTTAAATTACAAAATTTTTGCATTGTTTACGTATAGTATTTGCTATAAGTAAGTAAGTAAGTAAATTTATTGCCCGAAAATTCACATGGAAATAAAACAGAGCATAACATAGGAAAAAGAAAAGACAAGTCACTCTAGGATACATCACCAAACGTATTTACATATTATGTAAATTAGCAAAACTGCTGGCACATGATGGCTGGGCACGGGTTCGCTCTTCCCTTAGCGTATTTCAGAAAATCCTCGGCGACACGGTTAACACAGACTGTTGGATCGGATACGCCGTAATCAAGCATGATATAGGAGCTGTTTGTCCATTGTGGAAGTCTCAGAAGGATCTTCACGAATCAAAAAAACAGAACTCTTACTTTTGCACACTGAGCGGATGACAGGTATTTCAAAAAGGTGCTGAAAACTTTCTTTGTAGTACTTCCAATTTTACTGTAAGATCAGGAAAAAGAAATTTATTAACAGGAACCCGGTGTTTCGTCCAAAGAGGAAGAAACAACGAAATTTACAAAACATAAAATAATTAATCCTAATTTTTTTTACATCTTTTTTCTTAAGAAGGGGAAAAATTCCGGAAGCAAAAAGAATTGAATAGTCACAAGAAGTTGAGTAGAGCTTGGTCAACGCAAGTTTATTATATTTACTTCTATGTAAAGCCACTACAACGAAAAGCCACAGTAAAGCCACTACAACGAAAAGGAGTACTAGAATTTGTTTTTAAAAGAAAATAATTCACATTTGTCAACATTAAGAAAAAGTCCTATATCTGAAAAAGAAGCAGTAGCACGAGAGACCATATTAGATAGACCATTTTTAGTACGACTTGTAAGAAGCAGGTTATCAGCATAAGCAAGATATAAAACATCAGAAAAACCATAGAGATAGGTAGCCGATATTCTTGTCAGAACTCTTGAGAAACATAATGTGAAAAGCTGGAAAAGTAGAAAAGCTTGTAGAAAAGCTGGTGCCGATTTCAGCCGAAGAATAGAATTAGAGTACCAGTAACAAAGAAGTATTATAACCGATAGATTAACACCACAAACATGAAGAGCATATGACAAAGCACAAAGATAGATACTCTTTGTCTTAGAAGCAGCTCTTCTTCAAGGAAAATAAAGGCAAAACAACAAGAGATAAATATAAGTTTCGTAAGTGGATTAAACGAAAAAAAAGTGAGCAGAACAGGATAGCGATAGAATTAAGAGAATAGAGGAGAATTAGTTTAGAATTAAGGAGTATATCCGGCACAAGTCAACAAGTCTGTTGGAAAACCGTCATAAGAAGACGACAAAAAGAAAAAATATTATCTGTATTATTTCATGAGGAAAGTATTGAACATATTTGACCAAATGCTCTAATATAGAATTAAAATAAGCCTTTACTTCTCCCCCTCCCCCAAAAACACTTTTTTGGGGGAGGATTTCGACAACTGAAACCCTTGGGCGTCAGCAGAACAGGATAGACTTCCAATATTATGTATCCATCATTAAACCCCAAGGTTCAAGCACCCTCTGTATAACGTCATGCAATTTTTTTAGGAGCTGAATATTTGCGATTGACTTCGACAACTCTACCTCTACCATTGAGGCGACAACGCTGCCTCTCAATAATACAATTAAACAAAAATACACGATTAAACAATAATCAATAATACACGATGCGCATGCTGGCAGTCTACTCCGGGCCGGAATCCAAGCTGGCTATCTCCCTCAAGCATATTATTAGTTAATATACATGTTCAAAAAATTTACTAAAAGTGCAGGAGACCGTATTAGGTCGGTAAGAAGATCAATTTAAAGGAGATTTCCTCCTCTTTAAAATGAAGAAACGGTTCCACACATAAACTCTCTGATATACTAGAAGTACAAAGATACATCTGCATATTGTCAATAATTAGGGTGCAATCTGATAAAAGGTGAAATCCAGAAGCATCATCATTATCAACATTATCTTATTTAAGTTTCTTGATTGCTTCAATTATAGACGAAAAAGAAATATGAATTCAAAGGCGTTGAGATAGAGGGTGCTAAAAATAGCGGAAAGGGAGTGTACAAAGAGTATACAAAGAATGCACACGGTAATTAACCTTAGAAAAGAAAAAGAGTAACGGTCATGCCAAGCAGATGGTGTAAGACAATCACTACTTGGTGTGTCACTTCTAATCGATTCAGAATTAATAACTTTTTCGCCATTCATACTTTGACACAGAAAAATCCATACCACGATAACGCATTGATTTGAGATTTTTTTTTCATTTTTCAGACATTTGATTATTTGATTGTAATAGCAATCCAAGTCCTTTTTGCGATTCGCTGGTACAGTGCACTGTAGCAGATGATGGAGAACCGGTATGATAGACAGCAGGTTTGTTTTAGCTCTCTAAAACAAATCAGCTTTCTTCCAATTACTTTTTTCAAACCATTTTGAAGACTGGAGTTTTTCACAAATAATTTTAAGGTTTGTATTAAGTGTAAGGGTCAATGAAATAGGGAGATGGTCTACTAAATCTTGTTCTTCAGCATGTACAGACACGAGTCATCAATCTGGTAGAACGATCATTATAAGGCAGATAAGAATTTATGAAAACTGTAGTGCCCATACAAACAGCCTGAAAAACATTATCCGGGTAAAAAGTCACAGGAGGAGCCAAACTCAGATTGTGCTTAAATACACAAGTCAGCCAACCGGATGGGCTACCTCTTGTGGCTTTGGAAGTAATAAAAAATACATCATGATGAGGGCTACGACCCAAAAGGTTGAAAGTCTATAAAAGTTAAAAGAAATCTGTAGAAGACACTCCTAAAGACAGGCCAAATCAAAATTATTGTAGAGCTCATAAATAACGAAGTCCTTATCCTTAGTACCATTAGTATTTAGCGATATTATTGAAAACCCCAAAGTCATTTCGGAATAGGGGAACGCTACATTAGTTCCTTAGATACTGGGCAGTACAGACAAAAAGAAGCATGATTTTTACCGCAGTTACCACGCTTGGGAATAGCGCTACAAGGACTATCCTTAGTAAAAAGACGTGGCCAAGCACATCTGGCACCTTTTGGGACATAGATGGTGCAAGCACTTTGAAAGGGATCGTATAACCGGCATTGGAGGCAGCATTTAGGTATTTCCTTATATTCGTGAATTCAAAAAAAAATCATATCCAACTTTAATTCCTCCTTTAAAATAAGCAGACTTAGTCTTCAAATTCAAGGCTGATTGACATAGTCTGGCCCAATGGATTTCCACTTTTTATACCATGCAGCCTATTAATGACTGAAAGTTTAACATCAACTGGAAAACCTCAGAGAATCCCAAAAAAAGCGCTTGGATCTTAGTGTTTCCGTTGCTCTATAAATAAAGTTCTGAACTGATGTACAAAAATCTTCAGTTTTAGACTTATCAATATTGACTTACCATCTGTCGTTAACAGATTTCACTCTGCAAACTAATTCATTCCCAGCTATTTCATCGAGAACTGTTTTGCGTTTAATCGGATCAGACAGTTCTGAAGGCACTTTAGAGACAATAGCTGTTGCATGAGTGTCAGTTGCTGGGGTAGGTTTGGTTAGTTGAGGAAAATTCAACTGATAATTGTCAAGTTTCCCAGACATTTCAACAACCACATGTTGCGGCTCATTAAGCTTTGAGAGTAAAGAAGTACAAGAATGGCAGGAAGACATGACACCTCGGTTGGTCACTTTATCACAAATACAGGTACAAAATCGTCACTGCTGTCAAGAGATCTTAATAGAGTATAACCGATAGCTGAAGATCGTCCTCTTTAGTCATCCATGTAGGGTTGACTGAGAAACGGGTTACCCCCAAATGGGGTAGGAAGAGGTCAAAAAAAGGACTAAGACGAAATTATAACTTCTTGTGAGTGTGTAAAGTGAGAAGCCTCGAATAGATTGGGATGGAGGAAGAGCGTGTATAGGTGTGTTTGTCTCAGGTGGCTTGATGCTGTAGTGAGTTGTTAGTTGTATTACTAATCATAGTAGCAATTATCACTTACAGAAAAGTATATTTAGAAGAATGAAAGTAGACTACGAAGTAAAAAATATGAACATCATTGGCAAAGCAGCAGGACCAAGCAGAATTAGAAGAATCAAATGTAAACTTAATTTTAATTTAGGGTAATTTAAATTCAAATTAAAGTAAATTTGTTTGGATTCAACAAGAAACACATATTCTTTTTTAACTATTATTCGTTGATTATTAAAAAGTTGGGACTTGGGTAGGTTTGGTTCTTTAATCTTCTCCCTACCACAATGCAAAGTAAGAAACAGCTAATGCTTTTCTTAGGTTTATATGTTTATTGATTGAAAAACTTTTCCCACGAAATAAGTTTTACAAAGAAAAGTAAAGAACTCCATTAAGCCGAAAATAAGAAAAATTAGAATCAAATAATCTACCAAGAGTAAAACTACCACAAATCAGCATTGATAAATAAATGAAGCCCAAAACGTACAGAAATTACAATAAACAAACGAGTCAAAATCAAAACGAGCAGAAATTAACATGAATTAACATGAATACTCAAAAACCCTATGCCTCCCCAAGGCCAGAACATAACTCGCATTTTGCTAAAAAAACACAAATGAATGTGTATTGTCAGTTTAATATACATATGCTAGTATTTATTCCTCAAAATGTTCATAATATTTGATTTATTAATGTTACAAAAGTTAAAACATTTAAAAAAAATTACAGTAAAATGCAAAGTATATTCTAGTCATGTTAATTTCTGCTTGTTTTGAGTTTGACTCGGTTATTTATTGTAATTTCTGCTCTTTTTGGGCTTCATTTATTTATCGATGCTGATTTGTGGTAGTTTTACGCTTGGTAAATTATTTGATTCTATTTCTCCTCATTTTTGGTAAAGGAGTTTTTTATTTTTCTTTGAAAAACTTATTTTGTGGAAAAAGTTTGTTTTTTTTTTTAATTAATTTCTGTTCGTTTTATATTTACATAGTCTTTTCAGGGAAAAAGAAATAATAGTTAAAAAATTTTCGTTTTTCTGTAAGATATTATAGTTTGGCCTCTTATTTGTGTGCTGGAGAACAACCCTTTTAAGATTTTGACACAAATAGAAGCATTTGATTTAGTTTTATATCCCCTCTAGTTGACCTGAAAAATAAAACTTAATGGCATTTGCAAATAAATCTATCTATGCTCTTTGACAGCCTGGATACACTTACATTCTTTCGATTAGCTAAATTTTAAGAGCAGAAATAGTAATAGAAGTAGCTCCAAAAGTTTGAACATAATACCCCTAGTTGTTCTTGGGTAATTACTGAGATGTCTTATTGGCAATCAGCATACACAATGTGCTTTTTCATTTAATCTTAAAGTAATATTCAGTTTAGCTATGCTGAACAAAATGGGTATCTTAAATTTTGATTGAATTTGGAACATTATGAGCTAAAGAAAAGGGCTGATTGACCTCCGATCCTTTTTGACTCTTAAAAAAGGTGCTAGAACTTTGGATTTCCAATTAAATTAGCTCCTTTGAAATATCAGTGAGATTACTAGCTATGATGCAGCAGCGCTGCCTATGATATTGCTTATATTCCCTTTTAATACTTACATGCGCATAATTTATTCGTTTAATTGAAACTCCCCTAAACGTTTCAACGTAATGCCCTTAGTTTCATTAGTTACAGTAACCGTACAAGCAGTATCGAAAATATACACATAGTGTCTTCTGAATAATTCAAAATTTGTCACAATTTATTCTGGAAGGTCTAACTTAATAATATAAGACGTTTATTGCGATATTGCTTTGTCACCATATTCAAAATCTACATGATCATAGATTGTTTTGATTTAGTTTATCATCCGCCTAAATTTTTCTTGAAATCTTCACCTTAATACCCTTGGCCTGTGCAGTAGCAATAGTTGTAGTAGCATGCACATAGCACCTTTTTTTCAACATTGCCACACCATAAAATTTTCAAATCAATACCATCGACAGGTCCTCAAGCATTACATTCCTCTTGACAACCTATGTGGGCATAGTGTGTTTTGATTTATTTCAAAACAGTTACAATATTGCCCAAATTTTCGCCTTAATACCCTTAGGTTTTAAGTACCTTTAAGGTTTAATACCTTAAAGTACCTTAGGTTTAATACCCTTAGGTCTTAAAACCTTTAGGTTGTAGTAGTAACACCAGTAGTCATAGTAGTAGCACAAGGAGTATAGTTAGTAGAAGTCTTAGCTTTAGTAGGAGTGAGAGAACTTAAAAAACAATGTGGAAAGTGAATAAATCCTGTTTGTTTGAAACGATTATTTTGGTCTGTGTTTTTTTTTCAATTAAATTTCTGGACTTGTTTCATCCATATTTTTTCTTTTTTTTTGCTTCAAAAATAAGTTCTCCAATTAGTTTTTTTGACTTAAACAGGTTTATCCAAATAAACCGAAAACGAATATGTATTGTGGTTTCACGTCACTATTATGTAATATTATATGCTGCTTAATTTTAGAAAGTAAAATATGAAATAAAATATCAGCTAAAAATAATATACCGATCATATTCATGTTTGTATTCTTGTAGACCTTGTGTAAGTCTTTGTAGATGACAGTTTCGGTGTTATGATTCGGTGTTATGTCTTTCTGGCGACTTTTTACTGCTTAAAACCGCGTGCCTATGAGAGATAGAAGGTGGAAAAGGACTGCAACTTGTGCTAGAAAATATTATTTATAGAAGGGACGTAGTGAAAATTCCATTTCAAGGAAGAGAGGCTGAGATATGAGAGACCTCTTACACCTCCCATCTCCGAGAACAACAACCTCTTACACCCTTACTGTAACCAAAAGTAGATGTTTGACGAAATTTTTCATAGTTAGAAGTAGTAGTCTAGGTCGACAAAATAACCGTCTTATAAGCTTAAGGCCGGACGCTCCTCCAAAAATTATACTGCCTGTTAGTTCTTTTTCAATCGCGGCATATCACACAAATACTCAAGGTTATCAGATTTCACTGCCGTCATTAAACTCAAGGGGTTTCTCACTGAAAATTACGACTAATGTATATTCATTCTTCGTAATTCGACAAGTAATAGGAATATTTATTTGGAAAAGAACTATTATTCGAGGAGAAAATTAGAGAAATTATTATTCGAGATTTTTTTTTTGGAGGAGGGGGGTTCAGCTCTTACGAAAGAAATACCAGGAAAACACAGGAAAATTAAACATTTCGCTGACAAAATTAAGCATTATACAAATTTAAGGTGGGTGAATCCCTTGCCTGCGTGTGTACCTGTGGTCTGGTCATCATTATTTGCCAGGAGACGCGGTATAAAATTGTGGAAATTACAAATAAAAAGTACATATTTTCGGGTTTTTACTTCATGCAGACCTATTTAGAAAAATATAATTTAAATAATTGCTCGCAGCGAAGTGACAAATTTATTTCATTTTATCTAAAAGTTCGTGGTAACGAACTGTACTAAGGAGCGACCCGGCTCAATAGTAACCAAAACTCTAAAAAACGGATTTTTGATACCAATAGCTACATGAACAAAATCGCATTTTAATGCTGACTTTAAATATATGAGATACCTATCTAAAATTACGAGTCTAAGAAAAATTGCCTTATTTTAGAAAATAGAGGGAAACACCCGATAAAAGTAATAAAACCAAAATTACATCCATCCGAATCAGCCTATCAGGGAACCCTACCGTGGAAGTGTTAAGCTTCTATCAGCAAAAATATGGATTTTTTTTCCAGGGGTGATTATATCGAACCAGTAGTCATAGAATGTTGCGAGCGGGGTCATTCCAACGGAAATGAAGTTATATACAAGTGAATTATATATAAAAAATGAAGTATATAGTACCCTTTTTAAGTGATCTAAAAAATTGGAGGGCACCTAGGCCTCCTCCCACGCTAATTATTTTCCCAAAGTCACCCGATTAAAATTGTGAGATAGCCATTTTATTCAGCATAGTCGAAAAACCTTATAACTGTGTCTTTGGGGACGACTTATTCCACCAGAATCCCCGTGGAAGGGGCTACAAGTTACAAACTTTGATCAGTGTTTATATAGTAATGGTTATTGGGAAATGTACAGACGTTTTCAGGAGGATTTTTGGTTGGGGGGGGGGGGGTTGAGAACAGGGGGTTATATTGGGGGAACTTTCCATGGAGGAATTTGTCATGGGGAAGAAAATTTCCATGAAGGGAGCGCAGGATTTTCTAGCCTTATTTCAAAATAGAACAATACAAAAATAAATATGAAACAGTTTTTTCAACTGAAAGTAAGGAGCAGCATTAAAATTTAACACTAACAGAATACAGAAGTTCGTTACGTAAGCTAACTCGTAAGTTACGTAGATCTTTTACTAGCAAAAACGTTCGTAAAATATTAAAAGTTCTAGTTCTAGTTGCCTTTTTAAGTAACCAAAACATTGGAGGGCAACTAAGCCTCCTCCCCTGCTCCTTTTTTCTCAAAGTGATTCTATCAAAATTATGAGAAAGCCATATAAATATGAAATTTCGTTTTAATTATTCATCTGTGGAGAGCCAAAATCAAAACATGCATTAGTTCAAAAACGTTCAGATATTAAATAAAAAAAAGACATGTTTTTAACTGAAAGCAAGGAGCAACATTAAAACTTAAAACGAATATAAATTAATTCGTATGGGAAAGGGGCTGCTCCCTCCTCAACGCCCCGCTCTTTACGCTAAAGTTTTACTCTTTCTCTCAATTCTACTTTTTAAAACAGTAAAAAACTTTAGCGTAAAAAGCGGGGCGTTGAGGAGGGAGCAGCCCCTTTCATATACGAAGTGATTTCTGATCGTTTAAGTTTTAATGTCGCTCCTTACTTTCAGTTAAAAAAAAAACTTGTTTTTTTTATTTAGCTTATCCATACGAGTTCATTAAAAAATATTCTAAAGTTCGATTGTTGCTTGAGTATTTGTATATCTGAATTTGTATTCGGATAAGACTGTAATGACACGTGATAACTACCCATACCTAGCACAGTTGGATTTATATAAACGGTTCTCGTATCTCCATACTTCTTGGCAACCTTCCGTCGACAATTTCTGGTAACAGGGCCTCAAAATAAAATTTTTGTAGATTTGGCAGCATTTTGTTAGACCAGAATTCACGTTCACGACCAATCTTTTCATAATATAATTCCTCTTCCCCTAAAAATATTACAAAGTATACAAAATCAATGTCACAACATTCCAATTGCATTTGAACTTGGTAATAGTAGTCATGTGTTCTTTTCAGCTTTATTTCACTATTAACTTTCTTTTCTAGACATGTATTTTTTTTAAGCGCTATCCACTCTTCCAATGTAAGCCCTTTTGCTGTCAAAGGGCACTTCACCTCCAAAAGAGTCTTCTCACCCGAAGGAAAAATTACTATCCCGTCCGGACTGGCCCCTAGAAACCCATATTCCTTTTGAATGAAAAGCCCAGCAGAGTTCACAATGCAACCCATTTTCTTTGCAAAAGCTGCAATAGCTACAGGCTTATACATCTGACCATGCTCCATTGCCTTTGTTTGGTGGTTTCTGGGATACAGCAGCTGCCGAACTAATGAGCCCACAGTCTTCAACCGCTTTTTACAAACAGCACCAGCTACGGAAGCTGTAATTCTGTTTTTTCTGTATTCTATCCAGCTATTATCGATAGAATTTCTCTGAAGCCTAGTGGCTTTTTCGATACTGAGGATATCTGTTGCAGTACATTGTAGACGAGTCAAAAAATCTGTTTTTGCAATTTCGAGCGCACTGCAATCAAGATCCGGAGCAGTTGCGTTCGAGCCGTAGTTTTTGTCTGCTCCGGTTGGCTCCCTGATTTCTTTTGAAGGGAGTTTTGTGGAAGCATTAGTGAAAAGGCGCTTTTTAGCAGACAGTTTTTTACGTCGAGCAGTAGTCATGGCCCGCTGTTGTGCAAGTTTTTTCAACTGCCTACTTGGTGTAGATCCTACAGTTCTTCGAAATATTTCGAGGCGAGCTGAGTGACCTTTCGTAAATCGGATTCCTGCTGCTTTAACACGGGTGGTATATCGCGCACTTTGGCTAACCATGATGTTTTTGCCACCTATAAGCCTTGCAACTATGCTCATAAAATATTCTGCCAGGTTGCTCGTGTGGTTTCCTATCAGTAAACGAGCCCTTCTGGTCAGCGTATCAAAGGCTGAATACACATGGCTGAGAAAGATGTTGCTAGGGGTGTCTTCAGGATTGACCTGTAGAACTTTCCCGGAGAACGAGCAGCGTGTAGGACAAAATCTATGGTCGCCACGGAAAAAATGTAGAGGAATTGCCTTCAGCGCACTGATGAGATCCTTCACGCTTTTCTTCTCTGTGGTGGCACATACAATTGCATTTCTGGCAAAATCACACATTTTCTTTATTATTGCGGCACTAAGAAATCTTCTGCATTCGGCATTTTCATGCTGCTTCTTATATAGTCTGTTTTTCAAGCATTTGCACGCATGATTAGCACACTCAATTTTTTCTACATTTCTGCCATATGGTACCCTTGCTATAATTTCAGAATGGGTACTTGAATCGCCGTCGGCAACAAATCGAGTATATCTTAGATTGTGCATGGATGTTGCTATTCGGAATGCGTCAACTAATATATCTGACTCCATACCTGTACTGGGCCCCTGCCAGTTCATAAAACATGTATGCTCAGGAACAGATCTATTTACTTGATGCCTGTATTTCACGCAAGTACAGCACTATTTGTTCCTAATTCCTAGATTTAAGAGTTTCTTCGAATAGAAACCTATCACCACTCCACAGCCTGAGAGTGCACGATATCTATTCCCATAACTTCGTGTACACCAGCTTCCATCAACTATAACACATGTCTCTACAGCTCCATTTGGGTGAATTTTCTCACCTGCTTCCAGTGCCATCCTTCGCTCGGTTTTCCCATTTTCGATAAGATAGTCATAGAGAACTTTTTCCAATTCTACGCAAATTTCTTTCTCAAATTTCGTAAAGACTTTTTGAGACGGGGTATTTATTCCAATGGTAGAGAAAAGTTCTTGAACCTGGGCGTGAGTCATTCCACCATTTATTGCACCAACCACTACCTCTTTGTTGACACTTACTGTTCCTGTTTCTGTTTTGTGTTTCTTTCTCATAGTATTCACACTATCAAAATCAGTCCTTTTCCGTTTTTTGACTACGGTTTTTGTTGAGTCTTTTTTTTAAGCCTTCTAGGAGCAAGGGGTTTTTCTGTGTGAATTGTGGCTTCCTCATGACATGATTCGCATTTGAAGATGAGTCTTGAGCGCAATCCAGCTCTATGTTCTTTAGAAAACATCATATTTGAAACCAAATTGATGTCTTGGCACCTGTAAATAAAATGCTAATTGGTTGTGAGGAAGTAAAATAGTAAAGTAGCGATTTTATTGTTTTGGTAGAAAGGAAAGTGCTATAGCTTCAAAAAGGATAGGTAGTATGTAGAGTAGTGAGCGATGTAGGGTAATTAAAATATGAAATAAAATATAAAATATAGCTAGAAATGGGCGAGAAGCGGAAATTATACGATCTAACCGAAAGTTTGTTGTATTTCATTGTCAGATTAAACCACCCAATTTTATTTATGTATGTAACCAAGCCAAAAACTGTCCTGGAACTACCAATCAGGAAAGCCAAGTATTTCAAAACTTTACAAAATCCTTTGGGGCATGACAGGAAATGCCCTCTAAACAGACCCGTGTCGATTTACCAAATTCCAACGGAAATTACTAACCGAATTCCAAGAAAAATTAAGTCTCACTTGACTCCCTAAAATCAAATTCAAAGTAAAAATCCGTGCCCCAAATTCAGTTGCATCTCAACTATCATTTAAATTTTTATTCGAGTAATTCACAAAGTTCTTATTGGTACGATTAAAAATACCAATATGCTTTTATGAGTTAGGAGGATCAAATTAGCTAGTTTATTTCTCAAATCCTTTAAAGCCTTTGCAGACATTCTTTTAGAACCTTTATCCGTACTTTTTAATGATTAGATACAAAAACAAGCATTTTAAATGAAAGTAAGGAGCAACATTAAAACTTAGAACGAACAGAAATTATCCCGTATATGAAAGAGGCTGTTTCCTCCTCAACGCCCCACTCTTTACGCTAAAGTTTGACTCTTTCTCTTAACTCTACTTTTTAAAACAGTAAAAAATTTAGCGTAAAGAGCGGGGCGTTGATGAGGAAGCAGCCCCTTTCATATACGAAGTAATTTCTGTTCGTTTTAAGTTTTAATGTCGCTCCTTACTTCTGTTTAAAAACTGTTTGTTTTTTTTATTTAATTTCTGAACGTTTTTGAATCAATGTATGTTTTGATTTTGGCTCTCCGCAGATGAATAATTAAACCGAAATTTTAATATTTATTTTTTTGTCTAAAGTGCTTTCTCATAGTTTTGATCGAATTATTTTGAGAAAAAAATGGAGCGGGGGAGGATGCCTAGTTGCCGTCCAATTTTTTGGTTACTTAAAAAGGCAACTAAAAATTTTAATTTTTTACGAATCTTTTTATTCGTAAAAGATATACGTAACTTACAAATTAGCTTACGTAACTAACTTCTGTATTCTCATGTTTTTATTACGTATACGAAGGGGCTCACCCCCTCGTTAGTACCTCGCTCTTTACATTAAAGCTTAAATTTTGTCCCAATTTCTTAAGAATGACCCCTGAATCACAAAAGCCGTAGAATAAATAGTTGAAATTACTAAAAATACTTTAGCGTAAAGAGCGAGGTATTAGGAGGAGGTGAGCCTATCGTATGCTTAATAATTTCTGTTCGTTTTAAGTTTTAATGCTTCTCCTTACTTTCAGTTGAAAAAAGCTTTTTCATATTAATTTTTTCATTATTTTTTTTTAAATAATACTAGAAAATCCTGGGCTCCCGTCATGAAAATTTTCTTCCCCCATGACAAATTCCTCCAAGGAAAGTTCCCCCAACATATCCCCCTCTTTTTCGAGTTACGAGTTTGGAAAATAAGGGGAAACACCCCTAAACGTCGTAGTATATTTTTTTATTTTTCAAATTGGCAAGTTTTTTTTTTTTTTAAATGGAGAGTTGTGAGACAGAGTCAAACTTTAGCGTAGAAAGCAAGGCGTTGAGAAGGGAACAGCCCCTATCATATACGGAGTAATTTCTGTTCGTTTTAAGTTTTAATGTTGCTCCTTACTTTCAGTTAAAAAAACTTGTTTTTTTTTATTTATTTCAGAATAGCGCGACTCATTTTTTCCGCCGATTGATTAGCTTTCGTCATAAATTAATACAGAAGTAAAAAGTGGGGCTATTTCAAAATGTAATGGGGAAATATATAATGGGCTATAAACTGTCGCTTAAAGAGGGGCGAGGGGTGGGGTATAGCGAAGCATTCGCTCTTAGGAATAGTATAAGTAGCTACTTATGGTTGTTTTAAGTTCTTTTCTGAATTTTTAGGCCTTCCTTCAAATGTACCCCTCTCCTTATTTTTTACCAAAAATATAATTTAAAAGATCTACTGTTTAATACTGTAAAACGCGGGGCGTTGAGGAGGGAACAGCCCCTTTCATATACTGGGTAATTTCTGTTCGTTTTAAGTTTTAATGTTACTCCTTCCTTTCATTTAAAAAAAATCGTTTTTTATTTAATTTCTGAATGTTTTTTTAGTTAATCAATGTTTTGATTTCGGCTCTGCGCAGATGAATAATTAAAACGAACTTTGAATTTTTATTTTTTTGGCTAAACGGCTTTCTCATAATTTTGATCGAACGATTTTGAGAAAAATGAGCGGGGAAGGAGGCCCAGCTGCTCTCCAATTTTTTGCTACTTAAAAAGGCAACTAGAGCTTTTAGTTTTTTACGATTGTTTTCATTAGTAAAAATATACGTAACTTACGAATTAGCTTACCTAACGAACTTCTATATTCGCAGGTATCTATTACGTATATAAGGGGGGCTCGCCCACTTGTCAATACCTCGCTCATTACACTAAAGCTTAAATTTTGTCCTAAATCCTTAAGAATGACCCTGAATTACAAAGGCCGTAGAATAAATAATTGAAATTACTAAAAAATACTTTAGCGTAAAGAGTGAGAGATTAGGAGGAAATGAACCCCTTATATATGTAATATTTTTTGCTCTTTTTAAGTTTTACCGCTGGTCCTTACTTTCAGTTGAAAACACTTTTTCATATTTATTTTTTCATTGTTTTTTTAAATCATGCTAGAAAATCCTGCCCCCTCCCATTCATGGAAAATTTTCCTCCCCATGACAAATTCCTCCATGGAAAGTTTCCCCAACATAACCTCCTCTTCTCAACCCCTCCTTCCAACCAAAAAATCCCACTGAAAACGTCTGTACACTTCCCAATAATCATTACTATGTGCAAACACTGGTCAAAGTTTTTAACTTGCAGCTTCTCCCATGGGGACTTTGGGGGAGTAAGTCGTCCTGAAAGACATAGTTATAAGGTTTCTCAACTATGCTGAATAAAATGGCTATATCAGGATTTTGATGGCGCTAGAACTTTTCATTTCCATTTGAATGAGCCCTCTCGCAAAATTTTAAGACCACTGGGTCGGTAAAATCACCCTTGGAAAAAAGAATTAAATAAATAAACACGCATCTGGGATTTGTGTTTTGGCAAAATATACAAAATTCTACATTCTTGTAGATAGGAGCTTGAAACTTGTACAATAAGGTTCTGTGATACGCTGAATCTGATGGTGTTACTTTCTTAACTTTCTGTTTTGGGATGAAAATATCTTTAAAAGTTATCGAACATTCTTTCTCTATAGCAGAAAAGACAATTATCAAGAATTAATAAGGTACAAGTTGTATTAATTGCAACCCAGAATAATTCCCCATCCTAATAATTTTGATAGCAGTAGATCAATGACGTAAAATGAAAGACAAAGAAAAAACTTACATGTGGCGAATCACGAGCTTTTCATAATTCTCAAAAAGGTAAGGCAGATCCACAATCCAGCGTGAGCCTTTTAGAAGGTCTGACCCCAAATTTCTTCCAGAAGTGATAACTTTCAACACAAAAGGGGAATTTGTTCCAATTCCTTCGGAACTTGATTTGTCGTGAACCGAAGCATCCGTTAAGTCTTCTAACATATATTTTGGTAAACGCGGTCTGCCTCTAGCCCGATAATTTAATTTCAACTTTTCACGATGGGCCTGCACATTTGGCAAATGGAGCCCTCGTATATTTCTTTTTTTCCCATGTTACTGTGGTCAATAACAAGAACTATATAAGAACTTTATTAAGGTTTTGACCATTTTTATCGGGGTTCACTTACTAAAGGGTTGAATTGTTTCTTGGAAAGGCCTTGGACTTGAGACTGGTCATTTGACTGCTTTAGTACGGGTAATTTTTATTGGGGTTTATTTACCAAGGGGTGGGATCGTTTCTTGGAAAGGCCTTGGACTTGAGACTGGTCATTGACTGCTTTTGTAGTTTGCTTTGGTAGTTCTACAGCAAGACTCGGGTTTTGCTATAACAAATTTAAATATTCTGGGGACATTTTGTTTCGTTCATTAGTTATTTTGTTTCATTCATTAGTTATTAATTAGCTTGTTTTATATATTTTTAATTCTTATTTCAGTACGAAGATTATGCAAAATTGTACTTATACTACAATACATAAATTTGTCCTGAATTTATTTTAATCAAACCAAAACGATAGATCAATCTTTTTAAAATAAAACCATTGCTTCTTATTCGGCCCTTGTGCTGTGTTCAATTTATCTCTAGGATTAGACGCAGCTTATCCTTAAGTATTTATACAATACAATTTTCTTATATATTCATTAACCGGCAGTTTGGTGTCTGCACCTTACTTCTTCTCTAGACTCTGTTTAAACAGGTTAGAACTAAATAATGCTTGACTGAATCGCTCCTGAACAATCCGAGTGGTTAGCCCCTTGGTGTAATTTTTGCATTCTTGGATGCTCCAATTACAGCTCAATCTAACCTTTTGAGGGGAAATTTTGAGTTCGGAACACAAATATGTAAAGTATTTTAAGGGACTGCAGCCAGGAGGTATATATTATAGAAAAAAGCTTCTTATTGATGAATAGAAAATTTTTTGCTCTATTTTTTGATACCCCACAACAACAATGTCAAGCATAGCAATCTAGAATGCAAACCCGAAACAGGTTTTATAATTATTTTGGAATTATAAAAAAAATAATTGTCGGCTTTAAGATTTGATTATGCCAAAATATTCACCAGATTTTTTTACTTCTATTGACATAAAAACCGCCAAAATCACTAATTCAGGAACGTCAGGCAAACTCCAAATGTTTAACATGGGAGGTATAGGAAGATTCTTTGCGAGTCCGTCCAGCCTTAAGCCCTGGCCTCTGATTTTATTGTTTACGGTTTACAAGTTCCATAAACCGATTATTGATAAAATAAGAATGTATCTTTCAGGATTGTTTGTTGTTTAGTTTACGTTTGAGCGAATCAACCGCTCGTATACGTGCGATCCTCTTTTAAAACTTGGGCTTATGAAGCCACGTCACTTAGAGAAACACACAAATAAAATTTTGGCACAGGCCACGTCAACACTTAAGATATCTTGGGAGAGTACTAAGACGTTGTACAGAGTGTTCTTGCTCAAATCACTGGCACTATTATATATATCACACCTCTATTCTGCTAATATTGCTTAAAATGTCTGTGAAAAGAAACATACTCAGACTTAAATAAGGCTAAAATACAAAAATACAAGAAGAAATAAATAGATAAAAAGTTCAATACAATAAAAATAGAAGTTAATGCAGTTACTACAATTAAAGCATCTATAAAAGGAAACATAAATACGAAATAGAAAGGTCAATACAATGAATATAAAAGTCAAATATATTATAACTTAAAAAAAACAGAGAATGTTATGCAGATTACAGCTCTTTATATACTTGGTCAACAACAACATAGTCTTTCTATGGACCCACTTAGGGGACTTAGCCTGACCTAGGATTGCTCTCATTGTAAATGCATCAAAATACTTTCAGGATTTCATATTTGAGCACCGGCATTGTTTTGTTTACCGACTTAAGAAAGAAAAGATGACAAAACTAAAATATTGGGAGGATTTGTGATTTGTAAATGTGTCCTTGCCTCTCTATTGCGCAAAACGAACTTTACTGCTCATAAACTTTTGTTAAAATTTTACAAATGCCTGACTACTTATAGAATAGGCTGAATTATTTTGATTGTCTGCCCCAAAGGCAAAATAGAAGCCTTGTGATCCAAAATAGGTTCCTTGTGATCCAGTACGCTGAATCATGGCCTGTTGTCAGTCTGAAGAAGCTAAAGAGCAGAAAAGGATAAATCAAGAAATTGAAAGACAACTCAAAAGAGATAAACAGAATGCTAGAAAGGAGTTAAAGTTGCTCTTACTGGGTAAGTGCATGGTGCTTCTTATCAGCATGATTTTGATTTGTTGTTTGTTTAGCCTAGGCCTAAATGTTTTAGACTACTTGTTTTACCTAAATTATGTTGGAAAGAGAATTAGTTTTTGATAAACATACCTTTGGTCTTACTTCAACTTCCAAGTCTGGCTAGCCTATTAAAGTCATCCTTGGAAAAGTGTTTTGCAGATCTTAAAGTGCATTGCTCTCTTGGATACATTACTTTCTATGAGAACCTCCATAGAAAATCTATAGCTTCTAGAGAAGAAGTTTAGACCACACCCTACAAGAATAATTTAATCACCCTCAGTGATCTTGGAAAAATTTTTGATTAAGGCTATCTTTCTTAAAAATAGATACTAGATTCCTAATTTTGAGTGATATTGTAGAGAGGATTTAAAGTAGTTGATGGTTAGTACTAGGGTAAAAAACTTGCGTGTGATTGTGCAAAATTATGTAAAATTCACATCTTGTTGTACAACCCTCACATCTTGTTACCAAATAGGAATTGAGAAGAATTATTTATATCTATGAAAATTTAACAATCTAAGCTCTACATTAATATGGCTGTTATTAAAATTATTTAAGAAATATTTGAAACTATCAGTTTATTAACTTACCTAGAAGGACCTTGGTAAAATTATAGCATTTCATAGCATTTCATTTCACCTAACTGACTTACCATTAAAACAAACATACCACTCAATGCCTTTTTTATGCTCTTTACAAATATAATAATCACTTCTACCATAAATTCAAATTTAAGTACTTTTTAACCTAACCTTATTATAAATGTAGCATTATTTTTTTTAATAAATATATAAATGTTTTTTTATAAATGTAGCATCATTTTCAAATTAGCATTTTGAAAATGATGGAAAAGATGATGCTGAGAAAATGTAGTATTATTTTGTGGAAAACAAATGATAAGTCATACTTTAATTAAAAACTTGTCATTTTTAAGAGCTCAAAAAGTGCTTAAATTTGAATTTGCAGCAGAAGCAATAGTTATATTTGTAAAGAACATAAAAAAAGGCATTGAGTGGTATGTTCACTTTATTGGTAATTCAGTTATATGAACTGTCATAATTTTTTGAAAATTTGTTTTATTTAAGAGTTCTAAAAGTGCTTAAACTTGGATTTAGATTAGAAGCAATTATTATATTGGTAAAGAACATAAAAAAAAGGCATCAAGTGGTATGTTTACTTTATTGGTCAGTCAGTTATGTGAACTGCTATAATTTTACCAGGACCTCTTCTGAAATACCAATTATCCTATTTTGATATATATATATATATATATATATATATATATATACATATATATATATTCATTCACATATATATATTCATATATTCATTCACATAATATATATTCATTCATATATTCATTCACATATTCACTGAAAGCTGATTGTATTCTAAATATAAAAATGCAACTTTTATGGCTTGATATTTATTCTATAAAGTGCAAATACTAAATATCATTTGCTTGCCAAAACAGACCTCATTTTGAATTTATGATAATGAATTATTGGTGAAAATTTCAAAAAGGGAGAGAAAAAGTGGGATCTACCCTCACATTGCATTGTGCTGTAGTAAAATAGGGACAAAGAAAAGTGGTCTGTCCTAAAAACAGGTCTTTTACCCTAGGTTGGATATAATTGCCTGACTACAAACTAGAAAAATTAAGTTAAAATTTAAACCTATAAAAAGTTACCTTCACATACTCACCTGTATTAATTCTATTATTCTGCTTGGTAACACTTGAGAGTTCAGGCTTCTCTGAAGGCATGTTAATATAATAAAAGTAGGTTAGTACTATTAGATTCCTTATTTTATGTTTTATGTAGATATCATGGTCACTTTTCTGACAGTGCACTCCAATCACCTGATAATTCTGGATGTAGTCCTAGGATATATATCAAACTTAAAGAAAACCCTAAAACAATGACAATTCTTATCTTCTAATAGGCTATGCAGTTGCCTATATTTTTGTTAACTAGATTGTCTTGTTGGATTATTTTAAAATTAACCTATAGGCCTACATGATACTCAGCTTATCTAAAAGCATTTATAGATGCAAAACAGAAGAGAAATATATATTAATTTGGGCTATAGCCTATATGAGGATATCAGGGGTAGGGTACATTCCCTGAAAAACATCTATAATTTTTAGAAAGAAGATAAAATAGAGAGTCTAAGAGTCCTCATTTTATTTTATTCAAATGTTTCCTTCAGTGAAGCCCTAACCCTCTAGGTGCTATTTTCTGCCTTACAACATTTGCCTTGATTTTAATTTGTTTATAATAGATTATCTATACTTTATTGCTAAGATATTCAACCTAATCACATTACTTACTAAAATTTAGACAAATCTAATGGTGAAACAATTTTCAGTCTAGTCTGTATAATAGAGATTCTAGAATGATCTGGCTATTGGATGATATTTAAGCTATCCAACTCCTGGGTGTTAGCTATCTAACTACCCTTCATACAAAGCCTAGGAACTAGGCTTCTTTAAAACCATACCAGGGGCCTGTTTGGACACTTGGTTCCCTTAGGATCCCCAGCAAATTTAGGGTTACTTCTGTTACTTAGCTAGGTAGAAGATGAACACAATACTGGATACATTTTTTTGTGCTTTTTCAAAATACTAATCTTCTCAAGTTTTCATTTTGAGATCTTAAAGTGAAAGCTTACTCTTAAAAAAGAATGATCACTGAAATTCTAAAAACTTCCATAAAATAAACAAATACTTGCTTATCTCATTCCTAAAAGAGTGCTGCTTCATATTACCCCCCCCCCCCCTGCCCTGATGTATAAACATACAATCACTCAATATATCTAAGCTACATTAGTCTTTTTTTCTTTATTGTTAACTGCAATTGCTAATTAAACAGTGGAGAGAAAGTAGTGTTTTTCTTTAAAAAGATATTTGAATGTTTGTAGCAGGCTGTATTTTTATAGATAATTCGTTAAACTGCATTGACCTGTCACAATATAATGAAAAAATGATCAAAAATGGTAGAGATTATATCCATCAGGGTAGAGATAGAGGTTAAGTAAAGTAATACACTTTCAGTATGTAAATAATGATTTATGATCCATAAATATATGACTTTTCATTTATGATTGTTTTAAAATAGTTTCCAAAATTTTTGGTAACCATTTTCTACTAGCAAATAATAAGAAAAAAGGTGTCACTTTAGGGGTTCAATAATTTTTATAAGGAAGTGATTAGTATATTTGGAAAGAAAATATTAGGAAATCAAGATTCTATCAAGCTAAATCAAGCTAAGTAATAATAATAGAAAACAAAATTGTCAGACTCTTTACCAGTGTCTTTGATACAATTTTAGCCAGTAGACAATGACCTCATTAGAATAAATTTATAAATTATTAGATTTTCTCTATCTCAAAAAGTTATTTAGCTAGATGAATAATGCCTCTAAAGGCTATGGTCTAATCAATAGGTTTGTTAAGGGGATTTAATACCTTAAAGGATCACCCCATGTTGTCCATTATAAAGTGTTTTTTTTTTTTAGTTTGTGTGGCCAAACTATTTAGAAATGATTGGGCAGTTTTGCCATAACTTGTAGAGCTTATATGAGTAATCTGAGTAAACAGCAGAAAAATATAAGCCAACATCTACTCTCCCTCAAATCTTAGAAGAACCTTGTAGCTTCTCTTGTTTTGTGCTGAAGATAGATATATTTAGTTTTAGGGCAACTTACTTTATTAGTAAGTGTGAATTTAGTTTTTTCAATCAAACAGAGTAGAATTTTCTTTTTAAAATTCAGGAAAGGCTTGTCAATCAAAATGTATACCTACTAGGAAAATGCCAAAAATCACCTCAAAAGAAATGTCTTTTGATCACTTTGACAGCTCTTCAAATTTTTGTGGTGCGACTTGCTTTGATTGAAAACTTTGCTGACACAATTCCATTGTCTTTTCTATCAAATTTCATAATCAAATAACACATTATCAATAGGTTTTGCTGATAAGTAGTCCCCTGGGAGAATTTGCTAATGAATGCTTTGCCTTTGAGACAGTCAGCTAGTGTTGAGGCTCACAAAATGATGTTTAAGGTATTGAATCCTCTTAAAAGGAACACTTTAACAAACGTAGGAACATTTGATTCCTCAGTCAACACTTGAACACAACAGTCAACACAAATATAATGGGTATTGCCATGACAGTATCCTCCCTGCCCTTATAGTGCCAGAGATAGCCCTAAAAAGGTAATTAATCTATTAGTTTCCATTACTTAAATTATTGTGCCTCTAATTATTAATAGGCAGTGGTTCTAAAATAGTCAGTTGCATCACACAATTATGAAATAAAGAGAACAGTTGGACCAATGTAATATTTAAAGATTATTTACAGTTTATGGATTAGAATAGAAGGAGACAGGAAAATATGATCAATCAAAGCATTTTGTCACATTCTAAATTCATATTAGGCTATTTTTAGTATTTTCTTCCAGTTTTGTATATAGCCTAGGTCTATATCTGGCCCTATTAGGGGACATCTCAATTAATTACCTTAATTTGTTCTTAAGGGCAAAATTAAGGTCCTTGCTGGATGTCTTCTGCACTGTGTTAAGGGTGGTAATTATTTGAGACTCACTCTGCTATTGGCCCATTGACACTCCCTGGGGGAACTAGAATTAGTTGGTAGTTAAGGGGGACTGATTATCCCAGTCATATTTTCTTGGCATGTATTTCTGCTCTGTCAAGTTTTGACTTTAATGATGGAATAGTGGGTGCATTCGCTGCATTCCTTACAGGCTGCTCCAGTTGTCAACAGTACACTTGGTGAAAAAGTTTGTTTAAACTATAGTCCTCACTGTCTGCTTGGCTGGCTTTTGTAAGTTTCCTCTAGTATGATGTTGACCTGTATGATTAGCAAGGAGGATGTTTGGCTATTATACTTGTAGGTCAGTATCATGTCAATATATCAGAATCTGAACTTGAGTGTCTGGAGTTTCAGGCACTCCAGTCTCTTGACATATGGCAAATTTTGTAAACCTATGATGCATTTGGTGGCATGTCACTGGACTTTTTCAATTATTTTTCTGTTATACTTGTTATACTGTTACTCTGTTATATTTAGAAGGTGGACACCAAACCTGCACCAAAATCTGTTATATGTATCATACTGTTACTCTGTTATACCTGCTGTTATTTGTAGAAGGTGGATGCCAGACATGCACCAAAATCTGTTATACTTGTTATGCTGTTACTCTGTTATACTTGTAGAAGATGGATGCTAGACTTGCACCAAAATCTTTTATGCTTGCTATACTGTTACTCTGTTATACATGCTGTTATACTTGTAGAAGGTGGATGCCAGACATGCACCAAAATGTAAAAAAAAAATGCCTTTTAAAGTCTAAAAGAGACTCTGGACCAGACCAAGACTTGAATTTGCTTTCAAAATTGCTTGTTGCCATTGCTGGTGAGACTTCGACTGCTCATCAACATGTATTCCTAGAACTCTGTGTTCATTACTGGTTGGAGTTGAATGTTGGACTAATTTCTTGTCACAAATGGTTTACTGGAGGTGAGGATTATTACTGACAAAATAGATGACGCTGAATTTGATAGTATTGAACTGAAGCAGCCATTTGTTAGTCCTCTCCTGTACTCTCTGTAAGTCTCATTGCAGGCTTGTAGTCCAATGGATGTCATAGTAGCAATCATTATATTTAGAGTATTGATCAGGTAATCAATTACCTTAAATTGCACTTGCTAGCAGTAGGACGAGTCCTGTGTTCACCAGCTTCAGTGATGATATTGATCAATGATATTGCTATTTTGCCAGTATAGCCTACTGCTTCCTTTAGAAAAGCCCATGCACTAGACTTTTAAAGGTGTACCTTCATTCAAATTAAGAACACAAAAGTAGGCAGGTGTCTGCATGCTTTCCTTTCCTACTTGTAAAACTTCAAGGATTCTCTATAAGCACAAATCTCAAATATCATTTTGTCTCTGATATGCAAATAATTAGATTTAAAGAGTAGTGATAGTCAATAATATGAAAATGTAGACAGATTTAACATTTAGCCAAGACCATAAATTGTAAATAGGGCTAAAACTTAAAAAGTGGATACTCCTGATTGTAGCTCTCCCTTATTTTTGATCTTTTAGTGACTTTTGTTTGAGTAAATATACTTGTATGTGCGTGGGGATGGGTATAGATTTTATTTTCTGGGTGGTTTTAGATACTAAAAAAATACATTTTGCCCCACCATGTTTCTGAGAGGAAGAGGTGTCTCTTGGACTAGTTTTAGAGATGTCACTACAACTGTGTGCATGGAAGTTCTTCTCATATTTTTGTCAAACAGTTAAGTTTAATGTTACCCACGAAAAGCTATGATTCTGAGAAATTTGCTCGATTTTTGAAAGGGGGGGGGGCACACCCATCAGGTCAAGTTATCTTAATGAAAATCATGCCATTAGATTCAGCATACAAATAACCTTTTTGTAGAGGTTTCAGATAAGTAATGGTTCAGGTAAATAATCTAAGTTTTTTGCCAAAACAAAGATCATAGATATGTGTTTATTTGTTTTTTTCCCAGGGGTGATTGTGTCAAACCAATGGTTCTAGAGGATTGGGAGACGGCTAATTTGAATGAAAATTGAAAGTTATAGTGCCCTTTTACATAACCAAAACATTGGAGGACAACTAGCTGTCCTCCCATGCCCCCCTTTTCCCCAGTAACATCCAATCAAAATTTTGAGGTAGCCATTTGATTCAGCATAGTTGAAAGATCCAATCACTGTGCTCCCAGGATGACAATGAAACTAATGATAATTGTCCGAAGGAATTTCCTGCAGGGTAAATTTTTCTTTGGGTAATTTTATGAAGGATAAATCTTTTGTGGAAGATGGTTTTTCTGGGGGATATTTTTCATAGAGATGGGAGGCAGAAATCCCAGCATGATTCAAAAAATGATCAGAAATTCAATAATAAAACTAATTTCTTTCCACTGAAAGTAAGGAGCAATGTTGAAACTAGGGTGTTTAAAGAGTTCCAAAGCTGCCAGTAGCAGAATTTGACAGAATTCCAAAAGCTGCTGATAATTTAGCAGCACAATCTTTGTTTTGACAGGTTTTCTTTGAGCAAAAAGTATTTTCATATGTAAAAATGGTATTTTCAGACAAAATCTGCCAATAAAATTAAAAATTGCCAAGTAGCATTGTTACTTTGCTACCCGCCTTTTTGCACTGGCAGGTTGAAACTTAAAACAAACAGAAATCGTTCTGTATGTGAGGTTAGCTGCCCTTTCTCTACACTTGCTCTTCACACTTAAGTTTGATTTTTTTACCTATTTCTTTAAAAATGACTCTTGAAACACAAGGGTCATTTAATTGAAATATGAAACTTTTTTTGAAGCACTTAACATTTTTTAACATATGGATGAGGGTTGAGGAACCCCCCTCGTAAATGGAATAATTTTTTTTTAAGTCTTAATGTTGCATTTTACCTTCAGTTGAAAAAAAACTTTGTTTTTGTTTTATTTCATTCAAAAGATAAGGTGGTGTACCACTAGTTACTAGGCAGTAAAAACCAGTTTTTAATTTTAACCATTTAAGTCCGGATGTCCTTTTAAAAGGACAAGCATGTTTGATTGGTAGCAATGACTCGTGTATGGTTTCAATCGGCATATCCCATCTCTTATATGATTCAGCAGTTCATGAAGCGTCAAACAAAATGTTGCACAAGGTGGTGTGACACTCGGTTCAGTTGATAGGTCAAGATTGGTGAGAGAGGTCCAAAAAGGGGCGAAAGGTGGGTATTGATTAAAACATTATTAAAATTATTAAATGACTTTCAAAAATTCTAGAAAAAAATCAGAGTTTAGTTAGATAGTGTTAAATTAGGATTTCATAAGAGGCTAGGATCAAACGGTAACAATGCTGGTGTATGAACCAGTTTCTGACAAGCTGTCCTTTTGAAAGGATATCCGTCCGTAAGGGTCAGCAACTTGACGGCTATTTCATGAAAGAACATTGAAGGAAAATAATAAGTGTATTTAATATATTTGAATATGTTTTAACGAATTTATATCCAAAGTATCTTTCAAGATGTGTGACAAGTTTGAGAAGGCATTAAAGAAGTCGCGAAACTTGCGCTTGGCGAAATTTTGAACCAGAACAAGCCCTAGAAATGCTTATGGAACTAAAAGATGGAGATGTTTCCGAGATGTTGGATCTTTCAGATTCTGGTGATGACGAGAGTAATAGCCAGTATTTACTGCTGAACCCTGAACTAACCAACTTCTACGAGTTAACACAGCTGGAACCGATGTGAGAAAGCCCCCCTCCCGATAACTTTCTTGAGTCCCATGATCTTGAAGAACCTGGGCCCTCTACTAGCTCTGACAGGGCAACTGAAGATCAGCAACCTTCAGCCAAAAAGGTAAACCGACGAAATAGGGGCGAATACAAGTGGTGTTGCAAGGACTTTGAACCTTGTATTGAATATCAGCAAGTTATATGTGAAAATATAATCCCCCACCAACAGAGTCCATGTCCCCAGCCGAATATTGTTCTATGTTTTACTCTGATGAAATGACTGATAAGATATTGTTAGAGACGAATCGCTATGCAATGACGAAGGACAACAAATTCATCGATGTCAAAGCAAGAGATTTACTCTTACCTTTCAATAACTCTCTACATGGGAATAATAAGATTGCCTAGCTACAAGCTCTGCTGGGAGAAAGAGCTGAACTATACTCTCGTCTCTGGAAAGATGTCCTGAGACCGTTTCACATTGTTCCGAAGGTACTTGCACTTCAATGACAACAATAAGTGCAAGCCAAAAACAGATCCTGGACATCATCTTTTGTTTAAGGTGAGGTCCATAGTTGACCTGCTGCAAGAAAATTTGATGAGAACTGAGCCTGAAGAAAGACACAGTATCGATGAACAGATTATCACATTCAAGGGAAGATCTGTTATGTGGCTGTATCTCCAAAACAAGCTGCACAAGTGGGGGTTCAAAGTATTTACTCGAGCTGGAAGTAGTGGGAGGATGTATGACAACAAAATTTACCAAGACCGAGGAACTGTGGAAGCTGGGCCCTTCGGTCTTGGTGGAGATGTTGTTATGAGCTCTTGAGATCCCTGGAACCCAAAGTGGGGCCCAAGATATTTTTCAACAATTGGTTTTCAAGCGTAGACCTTGTCGTTCATCTGAAGGAGATTGGATATGATTGCGTTGGGACTATTCGTCAGAACCGTCTTTCAGGATGCGAACTGATGGAAGAAAAGGAAATGAAACGGTTTCGTATGGGACACGTCAACTGAAGAATTGAAAAATCGACAGAAGTCTGCTTGGTGCGCTGGTATGATAACAAAGCGGTCACGCTTGTGTCGAACTACGTTACAGTTGAGCCCAAGGATACCTGTAGACGTTGGGACTCCTTCGAGAAGAAATACGTGGAAATCGACAGGCCCGCAGTGATCAAAGAGTACAACAAGTACATGGATGGCGTGGACTAGGCTGATATGCTTATTGAGCTCTCTCGCTCAAACCTGAAGGCAAGAAAGTGGTATATGCGCATATTCTACTACGGTCTTGACAGTGCAGTATTCAAAGCCTGGCTAATTTATCGTCGTCACTGCTGGCAGTGCAATGACAAACCAATGCCTCTACTGAAGTTCAAAACCATCATTGCATGCTCTCTCGGATACTCCGACGCACCCCAAAGGTGCCCTGGTAGACTATTATCTCTGGAAGCCGAAGGTACTCCTCCACGAAAAATACATACACAACCTACCTCCCCCCCCCCTACAGACGGGCATCATGACGGGTACAACCATTTTCTTGAGTTCAGAAAAGATCAAAAACGCTGCCGAATTTGTCAGAGGAATACAAAAATCCTGTGTAGCAAGTGCCTTTGAATTGCACTGTGCCTTGTTCCCGAGAGGAACTGTTTTCTCTCCTACCACAGGAGGTGAACTCTTTTTTACTTTTGTAGTAGTTACTAGTTTTGTTTGATACAAGAATACATGGCATTATTTGAAAAAAAATACTCCACTAAGGACGGATGTCCTTTTAAAAGGACATGACGTATCTCGAACCCTGAACCAGATACCGAAAATGTGACTCAATATTCGAGTTCAGTGATTTTTTTTTCATCTAGGAACATCCTTCAAATATTTTTTTCCTATCGATTTCATATTCAGTACTTAAAGGGTTAAATAAAAATAGGTTATTAAGTTGTTGTTTCCTGAAATTTAAGAAACATGTTCCATTTCAAGTTTCATGCATTATGGAATTTGAACATTTGTGACTTACATTTGAAATATGACTATATACTTTTAATTGTCCCAATGTAAGTTTACCAGACTTCTAGACTCTTCTATTTCGTTTTTTTTTTTTTTTTTTTTTTTTTTTTTTTTTTTTTTTTTTTTTTTTTTTGTGGTGAAGAATATTTGGCACTGATTTGTCGTTTTTTAAGAGAAGTTTGTTAAACCCAAAAATTAAGCAAAATAAATGTATAGTTGCACCTCCCCTCTAAACAAGAAAAACTACCAAAGAAAAACAAAACTAAACGCATAGGTATGTAGAATACTGATAAGACAAAGCCCAGTGGACAAAGGTCTTTTAACTTGAAAAAACTTGATAGAAAACCTGTTTTTAACTTGAAATAAAAATAGGTTAACTTGTAGTTTACTGAAATTTAAGAAACATGTACCATTTCAAATTTCATGCATTGTGGGATTTGAACATTTATTACTTTTACATTTGAAATGTGATTGTATTCTTTTAGTTGCCCCAAAGTCAGTTTTTCAGAATTCTAGACTCTTGCCAGCTTGTATGTCTGTGTTTTATTTATTTAGTTTTTTTTAACAGTGAATAATATTTGGCAATGGTATTGTTTTATAAGGGAAGGCTGTTAAACGGAAAAATTAGCAAAGAAGATATGTAATTACAGCCCCTCTCTAAACTAGAAAAATAGCCAAAAAATAAAAAAACAAAAAACGCTTAGGTATGTAGAATACTGATAAGACAGTACCCAACGGACAAAGGTCTATTACCTTATGCATTGTTTCATATTTAGTATATGATTATGCTCAAATTGAAAACACAGAATAAGAAAGGACATCTAAGCTTTTCAAGAAAAAAGTTTTTGCTCAGAAATTATAGTAAACGAATATTTTGAAATTAGAATATGTAGCTTGATAATTTGCATGGAGATGGACGCTCTCTGGTCTCCTTCTGTCAGGAAGTCCAAAAATGACCTTATGCTTGGGCATGGTCCTTGGCAAATATGGCAAGTTCCTTGATTGGTAGCTTTGGCTGGTTAAACTGGCAATCTACTGTTACTGCCATCTATGCTGCCAGGGGAAGGATGACCTTAGTAAGTCTTAGTAAGCTAGATAATGCCACTCACTTCAACACATATAATATACACAATTTTACGTTAGGTAGTTTTTGGCCAATAGAAACTAAAGTACTTTTCTACCAATCAGCGCAGCTTGCCTCTTTCCCCAATCAAGTAACTACACCTTAAAAACATATATAATAGATAAAGGTTCAATAAAGGAATTTTTCTCCCTTTTTTTTAGTGATGACAACAGTGTTGAAGAGCTAAGGCATATATAAAGCTTTCTGGATACACACGTTAAGCAGAGTAACAATGAAAAATTGACAGAGAAAAGACAGCTTGTACATCCTTTTATTTCAGACACAATGTTATTTCTGTTGGCCATTAAATAAAAAAACAAGTTTTTTTAAATGAAAGTAAGGAGCAACATTAAAACTTAAAACGAACAGAAATTACTCCGTATATGAAAGGGGGCTTTCCTCCTCAACGCCTCGCTCTTTACGCTAAAGTTTGACTCTTTCTCTTAACTCTGCTTTTTAAAACAGTAAGAAACTTTAGCGTAAAGAGCGGGGCGTTGAGGAGGAAAGCCCCCTTTCATATACGGAGTAATTTCTATTCGTTTTAAGTTTAAACGTTGCTTCTTACTTTCATTTAAAAAAACTTGTTTTTTTTTATTTAATTTCTGAACGTTTTTGAATTAATGTATGTTTTGATCTTGGGTCTTCGCACATAAATAATTAAAACAAAATTTGCATATTAATTGCAATCAATGGGAAGATTTTGAGAAAAGAGGAGCGAGGGAGGAGGCCTAGTTGCCCTCCAATTTTTTGATTACTTAAAAAGGCAACTAGAACCTTTAATGTTTTACAAACGTTTTCATTAGTAAAAAATATACATAACTTACGAATTAACTTACGTAACGAACTTCTTAATTCGTATGTTTTTATTGCGTATATGAGAGGGTTCAACCCTCGTCGATACCTCGCTCTTTACGCTAAAGCTTAAATTTTGTCCCAATTCCTTAAGAATGACCTCTGAATCACAAAGGCAGTAGAATAAATAGTTGAAATTACTAAAGATACTTTAGCGTAAAGAGTGAGGTATAACGAGGAGGTAAACCCCTCATATGCGTAATAGTTTTTGTTCGTTTTAAGCTTTAATGCTGCTCCTTACTTTCAGTAGAGAGAAACTTTTCATATTTATTTTTTCATTGTTTTTTCAAATAATGCTAGAAAATCCTGCGCCCCCTTCATTGAAATTCTCTTCCCCCATGAGAAGTTCATCCATGGAAATATCCTCCCACGTAACCCCCCCCTCATCAACTCTCCCCCCTAAACCAAAAAAATCCCCCTGAAAACGTCTGTACACTTCCCAGTAACCATTACTATATGTAAACACAGGTCAAAGTTTGTAACTTGCAGCCCCTCCCACGGGGACTGCGGGGGAGTAAGTCGTCTCTAAAGACATAGTTATTAGGTTTTTCGACTATGGTGAATAAAATGGTTATCTCAGAATTTTGATCCGATGACTTTTGGGAAAATATGAGCGTGGGAGGGGGCCTAGGTGCCCTCCATTTTTTGGTCACTTACAAAGGGCACTAGAATTTTCAATTTCCGTTAGAATGAGCCCTCTCGCGACATTCTAGGACCACTCAGTCGATACGATCACCCCTGGAAAAAACAAACAAAAAAACAAATAAACACGCATCCGTGATCTGTCTTCTAGCAAAAAATGCGAAATTCCACATTTTTGTAGATAGTAGAACTTCTACAATAAGGCTCTCTGATACGCTGAATCTGATGGTGTGATTTTTGTTAAGATTGTATGACTTTTAGGTAGTGTTTCCCCCTATTTTCTAAAATCAGTCAAATTTTCTCAGGCTCGTAACTTTTGATGGGTATAACTGATCTTGATGAAACTTATATTTGAAATCAGCATTAGAATGCGATTCTTTTGATGTTACTATTGGTATCAAAGTTCCATTTTTTAGAATTTCGGTTACTATTGAGCCTGGTCGCTCCTTACTACAGTTCGTTACCACGAACTGTTTGATTAACATTAACCTACAGGATCCAGTGTCTATAGGGAAAACTTCCCTGTCAGACACTCTCTGGTTTTTCTGTGTTTTTTTTTTTTTATTTGACTTCAAAGTTAAAATCTTGTTCTATTAGTCATGTGAATATAAATGTTCTCTCCAGAAACGATCAATTCCATTTTTGAAGCAATTTAGGGTCTCGGCTTCCACAACTGTTTTAGGGAGGGAGTTCCAATTGTCAATTGCTCTGATGCTCCAAAAATTTCCTCTTGCTCTGTTCGGAGTCACTGGTTTCAAAACCTTGTATGGATGACTACAGGAATAGGAAATTCTTTATAACAATGGCTATAATTCCATCTCATTGTCTAGTATTAATGAAATGTCTAATTTTGAACCAAATTGAATCGACTTTATTACCAATATATTTGCATCTGCACTTCCATTAGGAAAAGGTAACGAAAACCCTTGTTAGCATGAGTGATTGATAATTCCCCCTCCAATGGAGGTATCTGTTCATTTTTTCAAGTTGAACTACTCTCAATATATATTTCGAAGGTTTTTTATATTCTATTTGGGTTTTATTTTGTGATTTCTACATAAAAAAAGTCTTAATTCTTTTACAAGGAAAAGTATGTATTTACTACCACAAATCACTATCAATGAATAAATGAAGCTCAAAACAAACAGAAATTACAATAGATAGCCAAGTCAAGCTCAAAACGAGCAAAAATTAACATGAGTTAAAATTAACCTGACAACCCCTATGCCTTCTCAAGACTGGAACACAATTTGGGCTTTACTGAAAAAACAAACAAACAAATTACCGTGAATTGTCAGTTAAATTGACATATACTGACATTTCTCTGTTAAAATTTTGATAATTTGTCATTTATGAAAGTAAGAAAGGTCAAAACATTTCAAACGTATTGTGTTTTCAGTAAAGCGCAAATTGTGTTCTGGTCTTGAGAAGGCATCAGGGTTATCAGCCCTACTCATGTTAATTTTTACTCGTTTTGAGCTTGACTCGGCTATTTATTGTAATTTCTGTTTGTTTTGAGTTTCATTTATTTATTGATAGTGATTTGTGGTAGTTTTACGCTTGGAAGATTATTTGACTTTATTTTTGCTCATTCTTGGGTTAATGGTTTATGGCTTTACTTATGGTTTATGGTTAATGGCTTTACTATTCTTTGAAAAACTTCTTTTATTTTTGTAAACTTCTTCTTATCCTTAAAAAAATTAGCATAGTCTTTTTCATGGGAAAAATTATGGCCCAAATCTGTTGTAAATTAAAGATGTGATTTGAGAAAGACTGACCAAAAAATAAATGTCTCCTGTCAACAATGATCGCGTTGGCCTTCCTTATAGATGCGACGCCGGGGACTAGTAGTAATTGTAGTAGCAGTGTTAGCATACAAATATTCGCCTTTAGATCATGTCCCTTTTCATTTTCTGAAAGTTCCAGATTGATTTACCCAGTCATTCATGAGTTACGCCCTTTTGACAATCCGTAAACTCATAACATGTTTTGATTTAGTTCAGCACTCTCCTCAACATTCTCTGAAACACTCACCTGTTTTCCCTTAGTCTTTTTAGAAAATGAAGTTCAAACATCAATACCTTTTTCAGTGACAGTGTGTTAGGGAAAATATGGGCGTGGGAGGGTGGCTAGTCGCCCTCCAATCACTTTCGACTATTAAAAAGGATATTAGCTCTTTCAAATTCCAATCAAACGAGCCTTTTTCGAAGTTTCTACGACAACAAATGGCTATCTCAAAATTTCTATCAGACGCATTTCGGGAAAACACGAGATCTGGGGGAGGCTATTCACCTTCCCATCACTCTGAATCTCAAATAGGGCACTTGATCTTCTGATTAGCAATCCAATAATCCCCTTCGAAGTTTATACGATCATCCTTTCTATATAAACCTTATGCCCCCAGGGCAAAACTTACAACCTTTGCCTTGGGGGCTATAGGAGGGTTGTCATCCTCAAATATATAATTTCCGGAAAACTACATTGAAAAAATGGCTATCGTGAAATTTTTATTTGATATGTTTAGGGAAATGGTGGGTGTAAGAGGGAGTTTAGTTGCCCTCTGATTATTAAGTTTCGACTATTAAAAGGGGCACTAGCCACTTCAATTTCCAATCTAATTGGCCCTTTTAGAAGTTTCTACGACAACGAATGGTCATTTCAAAATTTGCATCAGATACATATTGGGAAAATACGAGGTGTGGGGGGGGGGTTCCACTCTCTGATCACTTTGAATATGAAAGAGGGCACTAGAACTTTTGACTACAAATCCAATGATCCCCCTTCTGAAGTCTATACGATCACCCTTTCTATATAAACCTTAAATGTCCCCCCGGGCATAACTTACAGCCCTTGCCCTGAGGGCTCTGAGGGGGGAGGTGTTATCCTCAAAGACATAATTTGCGCATCTTTCAGCTATGTTGAACAAAATGGCTATCTCAAAATTTTGAATGAATGTATCTGGGGACATAGTGGGCGTGGGAGGGGGGTTAGTTGCCCTCCAACCACTTTCAACTATCAATCTTCATTCGAATGAGCCGTTTTCGAAGTTTCTACGATAACTCCTGTGATAAGAACTGCCCTGGTAAAAACAATATATATATATATATATATATATATATATATATATATATATATATATATATATATATATATATATATATATATATTTTTTGCCCACGCCGTTCTTTACTTAGGCAGCGCTATTGTGCTGCCTATGATTATTACGTCTAATATCCGTTTCTTTTAACTGTTAGGATAGGATCAAAGCGTATCCACCCTTTGATCACTCTCAATCTTAGAATGGGCACTAGAACTTCTGATTACCAATCCAGTGAGCCCCCCCCTCCAATGTGTATAAGATCACCCTTTCTATGTAACCTTATATGCCCCCCAGGGCATAACTCACAACCCTTTCCCTGAGGGCTGTGGGGGGATTGTCATCCTCAAAGACATAATTTCCGGAGCTTTCAATTTCGTTGAACAAAATGGATATCTCAAAATTTTGATTGGATGTGTTCGGGGAAATAGTGGTCGTGAAAGAGGGGTTAGTTGCCCTCCAATCACTTTGGACTATTAAAAAAAGGCACTCGCCCTTACAATTTCCAATCGAATGAGCTCTTTTCGAAGTTTTACGACAACAAATGGCCTTTCTATCAGATGTATTTCAGGAAAGTACGAGGTGTGAGGGGGATATCAACCCTCTGATTACTCTCAGTCTTAAAAGGGGCACTAGAACTTCTGATCACCAATCCAATGAGCCCCCTCCGAATTTTACACGATCACCCTTTCTATATATACCTTATATGCCCGCAGGGCATAACTTATAACCCTTACCCTGAGGGTTGTGGGGTTTTGTCATCCTGAAAGACATAAGTTTTGGACTTTTCAACTGAACAAAATGGCTATCTCAAAATTTTTAATGGATGTGTTTGGGAAAATGGAGATTGGGAGGGGGTTACTTGCCCTCTAATCACTCTTTACTATTAAAAGAGGGGCACTAGCCTCTTCAGTTTCAAATCGAATGAGCCTTTTTAGACTTTTTTTGCGACAACAAATGGCCATCTCGAAATTTCTATCAGATGCATTTCAGAAAAATAGGAATTGTAGGGGGGTGTATCTGCCCTCTGATCACTTTGAATCTTAAAAAGGATACTAGAATTTCTGATTACCAATCCAATGAGCCCCCTCTGAAGTCTACACGACCACCCTTTCAATAAAACCTTATATGCCCCAGGGCATAATTTACAACCCTTGCCCTTAGGGCTGTGTGGGGGCTGTCATCCTCAAAAACATAATTTCCAGGCTTTTAAATACAATTAACAAAATGACTATCTAAAAATTTTGATTGGATGTGTTTAGGGAAATGGTGAGCGTGGGAGGGGGATTTGCTGCACTCTAGTCACTTTCGACTATTACAAGGGACACTAGTCCCTTCAATTTCCAATCGAACGGGCCTTTTTAGACGTTCCTACGACAACAAATGGCCATCTCAGAAGTTCTATCAGATACATTTCGTGAAAATACGAGGCCTGGGGGAGCACCCACCCGTCGACACTCCGAATCATCAAGAAGACATAAGAACTTCTGATTACCAATCCGATGAGCCACTTCCAAAGTTTATACGATTACCCTTTCTATATAAATCTTAAATACCCCCAGGGCATAACTTACAACGCTTGCCCTGAGGGTCGTGGGGTGGGGTTGTCATCCTCAAAGACATAATTTTTGGACTTTTCAGCCACGTTGAACAGAATGACTATCTGAAATTTTGATTTGATGTGATTGGAGAAAGGATGGGCGTGGGAGGGGGGGTTAGTTACCCTCCAATCACATTCGATTATTAAAATGGGAATTGGTAATTTCCAATCAAATGAGCCCTTTTCAAGTTTCTACGATGACTCCTTCTTTACGAAGTGCCCTGGTCTAAACCTAATGCCTGGCCAAAAAATAAATAAATAAAGAATACACTATGCCCACATCGCTCTTTACTTAGGCAGCGCTATTGCGCTACCTATGACCTTACTTAAGTAATGAGTACTTCTGAATATTTTTACTTAAGTGCAACCCACTTTAAAAATTTTGCAGGTAAGTAATACTTGAAATACTTGCACTTGAAGTATTTTCCAACATTGACAGAAGGTTTTGGGGAAGGGGGGTGCTTGTAAATTAATAGGGAACCTACCTAAATTCCTAGTCCCCTTGAGATGACTGTACTAATTGTACTTGAGGGTGATGAAGCCCCTCTTTTTGTAGACTATGTAGCATAAGAGATTATGTTCACATGGCTACGGGTATAAAAGTGGAAAAGGTGGGGGCGTTATAAGCACCACGTTCAAGCGTTATCAGGAGCTTTGTTTTCATCGAAATTTAACTGGTATTAGTTCTCAGTTTTCTATTTGAATTTATTACTTAATTTCTTCTTGTTCTCCTGGGAACATCCCTTCACCCCTTACTGTTTCCCTTGCGAAACATCTCTATAAAAAAGATTTTTATATAAGAATTCGTTTTGAAAACCATGGAAATAATGACCCTATAATTTCAGACCCCATCTTGATAAATATTTGGAGGAGTGCACTTTTTGGAGGATGATTGTCAGTCTAAAAGCATTGTTTCACTAGCATTAGAATTAAAGGTAAAAAAGGGGTTTAAAGAGGGATTACTAGCTCTCCCTCACAAATAAGAGAGGATTTTAGTAAACTCTGGTAACAAACTTTAGGTAAAGAACGATCCTTGAAAACAGAAACCGAAAGTAAAAAAAATAAGTTTTAGTTATAATATATGCAAATACAAAATGTATTATGAATCACGATTCTAAACATTTTGAACATATTGATTTTAAATATTTAAATTTCTCATTAATTACTATTAGCACAAGACAATTTGCATAATTGTAGATGTAGGGACTAACCCCTATCCACCCACCCCAAAAAGAAATGCAGTGTTAATGGAAATTATTTTAGCTAATTTTTTTTAGGGTGGGGCAATGGATTTTGCCCACTGCTGGTCATTTTTACTGACTGATCTGGGTGAGATTCCTATTGAAATTACTTAATTTTTGCTTCTATCAACTGATGCTGTTCTTTTTTCGTTGACTTTCGTTATATTTTTCCATTGTATTCTAAGTCAGGAAAATAGTGGCGCTTGGCACTAATATTTTGCCGACTCAAATTGTTTTTATCGACTTGCTGAAAACATCGGGGGGCTTCCACCCATATTTGACGTATCTGGAAGGGAGTACCAACAATTTGAATTGTTTTTATTTGATTTTTTCTATTTTTGTATGTCAAGCAGTAGTTGGACATCGTTGGCTTTGATTGCTAGTTTTGGAAAAAAAACTGTACCTGATCATATCTAAAATAAAATTTCTAAAGTGTCATAAAAAACTAAAACAAAAAGAAAAACTTTTCTGTGTGCTGATCAATGGCCTGCTTAGCGCAAATACCAATCTCTTGATTTCCAACCTTCAGCCGGGAATCAGGAAATCATCCGATGCTTCCCGTGTTTCCCCCCTCATTTCTCCAGGCACCGATTTAGAGCTGGGTCGACTCTACTGAGCTTACAGAATCACACTGCTGACTCATGGCCCAAACCAATTAACCACTGACACCAGGACTCGAACCCCTGTTCTCACATACAAAGGATTCCACGTCTAACCCTCTAACCACTTGGCTAGGAAGGCGTAAGGTACCCAAAGTCTGTAAAATTAAAGCTAGTTTTTTTGGTCTTTAAAACAGAATTCGATTTTATCGATAATCTAAATTTGGTCACGATATTTCTTTTTTTCAAAATTGTAACATGTAGATTTTGGAACTTATAACTATCTAAATATAACTGTATAAAATGAATGATTCCGTCGGCAACCGTGTTGCCTCTTACCTAAAAGGATGCGAATCGACTTGAAATAGATACTCAAGAATTCCGCTTGTTGCAGTGCGAGCTATTAGGATGTGTTTGGGAAAATGGTGAGCTTGGGAGGGGATTAGTTGCCCTCATATCACTTTCGACTATTAAAAATAGCCCTTTCAGTTTCCAATCGAATGAGCCTTTTTCGAAGTTTCTACGATAAAAAATGGCCATCTCAAAATTTCTATCAGATGCATTTCAGGAAAATACGAACTGTCGGGGGGGGGGTTATCCACCCTCTAATCACTCTGAATCTTAAAAAGGGCGCTAGGACTTCTGATTACCAATCCAATAAGCCCCCTCCGAAGCATATACGATCACCCTTTCTATATATACCTTGTACGCCCCAGGGCATAACTTTCAACCCTTGCCCTGAAGACTGGGGGGGGGGTCATCCTCAAAGACGTAATTTCCGGACCTTTTAACTACGTTTAACAAAATGGCTATCTCAAAATTTTGATTGGATGCGCTTGGGGAACTGGTGAGCGTGGGAGGGGTATTAGTTGCCCTCCAATCATTTCGACTATTAAAAAGGGCTCTAGCACATTCAATTTCCAATCGAATGAGCCCTTTTTTGAGGTTTCTATGACAACAAATAGCCATCTAAAATTTTTCTGTCAGATGTATTTCGGTAAAATACGAGGTGCGAGGGGGGGCATCCACCTTCCTATCACTCGGAATCTCAAAAAGGGATATGAAACTGTTGATTAGCAATAGAATGAGCCCATTCTGAAGTGTATACGATCACCCTTTCTATATAAACCTCGTATGCCCCCAGGCATAACTTACAACCCTTGCCGTGGGGGCTCTGAGGGGGGAGCTGTCACCCTCAAAAGACATAATTTCCAAACCTTTCATCTACGTTGAACAAAATGGTTATCTCTATATTTTTATTGGATGTGTTTGGGGAAATGGTGGGCGTGGAAGGGGTGTTAGTTGCCCTCCATTCACTTTCGACTATTATAAAAATAATAATAATAATAAATTTTGCCCATATCGCTTCAACCCTTAGTAAGCGTTATGCTCCATCTTCTGACATTTTCTTATACATTTTGTACTATATGTAAACAATACGTTCTTTCTCGGCTTACATAGGGGCTTGAGACAATCTTTTGGAAGAACCCCTCTCCCATCTGCGTAGATACGTGTATATGGTAGGAATATGCATTCTTGTCTCACATGCCATATTTTTGAAAGCTCTAACACAATTTAGAAAGCAGCAAAAATTGCTGGGATAGCAGGGATTACAGATAGCCTTCAATAATTTAAATATAGCTACTAAGTCTGCTGTTAAAATTTAAAATTGAAAAAAAAGGTTAATAGTTCAGAAAGAGACAGCCTAGATTATTATGGCCGCAGCAAGCTTTGGGTCTATTTGAGAGCCACCAGTACAAACCTGCACGTGGCTCTCTTAATGAAAAATTTAAATCTAAATCAAATTGAGGAACTGCCTCTCTTTGCTTCTGTGAGTTATGAATTAACCCAAATCCATTGTGTGGAAATGAGAAAGTTTAGATTTTTAATTAATACCCACTCTGTTCAGGGCTTTATGTCCTCTTTCTTTTCAATTGCAGATGACCAGTAATCTTTATAATAGCCCAGTCGATAGCAGTTATTAAGGCCCTTTGGACCACTTCTCTCGAATTTAAAACTCACGTCTTTTTACTTTATGATGTCGTTTGAATCCTTGGTTTGTGCAAACACATAGTCAATTAGGCAGTTCAAATGTAGACAGTTTTGACATGGTGACACATACTTTTAATTCTAATGATAATTCAATTCAACACGTGATAGTTTGCTCACAAAATCTGCCAACAAATTTGAAAACTGCCAAGTAGCATTGCTACTTTGCTACCCCATTTTTTCCATGACGGGATGAAACCTATGCATTGTCGGAATGTAGGTTTTTTTTTATGTCACTTGGTATTTACCAATTGACATAGCGATCGCAAATTCTATCGGTCTGTCTGTTCCGGTTTTGCTAGTTTGAGCACTTCCAGATAAGCTAGGACGATGAAATTCGGCAGGCGTATCAGGAACCAAACCGGATTAAATTAGAAATAGTCGTTTCCTTGATTCGACCATCTGGGGGGTGGGGTAGGGGGACGGTTAATTCGGAAAAATTAAAAAATGACGTATTTTTAACTTACGAATGGGTGATCGGATCTTAGTGAAATTTGATATTTAAATGGATGTTGTGTCTCAGAGCTCTTATTTTAAATCTCGACCGGATCTGGTGACATTGAGGGGAGTTGGAGGGGGAAACCTGAAATCTTGGAAAACGCTTAGAGCGGAGGGATCCCGATGAAACTTGGTGGGGAAAATAAGCATAAGTCCTAGATACGTGATTGACATAACCGGAAAAGTCCGCTCTCTTTGGGGGAGTTTGGGGGGTGATTCGGAAAAATTGGAAAAAATGAGGTATTTTTAACTTACGAACGAGTGATTGGGTCTTAGTGAAATTTAGTATTTAGACGGATCTCATTTTAAATTCCGACCGGATCCAATTTCATGGGGAAGAGGGACTGGGGGGACCGGAAATCTTGGAAAACGCTTAGAGTGGAGAGATCGGGATGAAACTTGGTGGGAAAAATAAGCACAAGTCCTAGATATGTGATTGACATAAATGGACCGGATCTGCTCTCTTTGGGAGAGTTGGGGGGCACCTAATTCAGTAATTCGGAAAAAATAGAAAAAATGAGGTATTTTTAACTTACGAATGGACGATTGGATCTTAATGAAATTTAATATTTAGAAGGATCTCGCGTCTCAGAGCTCTTATTTTAAATCTTGACTGGATCCGGTGACATTGGGGGGAGTTGGAGGAGGAAACCGGAAATCTATGAAAACACTCAGAGTGGAGAGCTCATGATGATACTTGGCGGGAAGAATAAGCACATGTCCTAGATACGTTATTGACATAACCAGACCGGATTGGATCTCTTTGGGAGATTTGGAGGGGGGGATTAATTCGGAAAAATTAGAAAAATGATGTGTTTTTAACTTACGAACGGGTGATCAGATCTTAATGGAATTTGATATTTAAAGAAACTAGTGTCTCAGAGCTCTTATTATAAATCCTGATCAGATCCGGTGTCATGGGGGGGAATTGGAGGGGAAACCGGAAATTTTGGAAAATGTTTAGTGTATAGAGATCGGGATGAAACTTGGTGGAAAGAATAAGCACATGTCCTAGATACGTTATTGACATAACCGGACCGGATCCGCTCTCTTTGGGGGAGTTAGGAGGGATTTACTTGTTTGGGCACTTCCAGACAATCTAGATCGGTGAAATTTGGCAGGCTTATCAGGGACCAGAGTAGATTAAATTAGAAATAGTATCTTCCCCGATTAGGCCATCTGGGGGGGGGGGGCGAGCGAACAGCATAGTTGAGAAGAATTTTATTTGCCGATAAAACAAATGATTGTTCTTTTTAAGTATGGCTTGTGGTCTAGGGATATGATTCTCGCTTAGGGTGCGAGAGGTCTCAGATTCGAATCTCGTACCACCCCGATTTTTATATGAAGAAGATCCGAAACTAGATCCGTGATAACGATCGCTGAAAGTTAGCAGGCGTGTCAGGGACCCGACCAGATTAAATTTGAAATAGTCGCTTCCCCGATTTGTCGAAGGACGGTTAATTCGTAAAAAATAGAAAATATGAGGCATTTCGGCTGTATATCCAGAAGTCTTCCTCTGCAAACTACGTAGATAAATGAAATAAAACTTACAATAAAATGAGATCTTGGAAAAATTAAATAAAAAAGGCATGTTTTTTAACTGAAAGTAAGGAGCAACATTAAAAGTTAAAACGAACGGAAATTATTACGTATATGAGGGGGTTCGCCCCCTGGTCAATGATTCGCTCTACGCTAAAGTTCAAATTTTGTTCCAGTTCTTTGAGAATGGCCCCTGAATCACAAAGGCCGTTTAATTAGAATAAATAGCTTTTTTGATAGTCATAAAAAACTTTAGCGTAAAGAGCGAGGTATTGACGTGGGGGCAAACGCCTCCGGGGGTTCGCATCGTTCATACTTCCTAATGAACAATACTCTATGTAAATTATGGGCAAACCTTATAGATTAGATAGGTTTAGAACTAGCATATTAATTTAGACATTTTTGAGAAATTAAATATATATCTAAAACAATGTAGCCAGATAGGTGCGTTTGCGCTCTTTGGGCAGTTTTTAGGGGTTTGTGCAATGAAATTCATCAAATCAGCAAATTCTTCCAAGCGACTTTTTAACACCTTTGGTGCATTTTTTTCTGTTTTTTTTTTTTTGCTTTTAAGGGTACGTTATCTCACACAAGGTATCTTATAACACTGATTTGAAGCAACAGAGAACTGAGCCTTTCATCGCGCTTAGGACGTGGTAAAAGTCATGTATATTATTCAGCTCAAATTAAAAATTTTTATGCAAAAAGCCATACAGAAAAAAGAACAACTTTTTTTTTTACGAAAAACGGGGCATACAGATTTCCAGCCAAAATTCCTGACACAGATTTTCAAAGCTGTTTTGCATCGATATGTCCGTTGAATTAGCGTACTTAATTCTTGAGTCATACATCGTCCCGCTTATAGAACAAAGTGATTGAAGTCACGTAGCTGGTATTTTGGAAACCGGTATTATGTTCTTTCTACGACATATTGCCGCACTCTACACGCTAAAATATCCCGTAAGTCATCGCTGCTTTTCCTATTTCCATATCTGGGTTTAGTGCATAAAGTACATTTTTTAGCCTTGGTTGAAATGGTCATAAGATGGGATTGATTAGATATTCCCCTTCGAAGGAAGGCCCTACCAAACGAGTTAGCAGAACTGACGGAAGCTGTTTTTAAACCACTTCTAAGTACTATCTTCAGGAGGAATTCCTGTCTACAGAATATATAGGAGACAGTTGGCAGAATATATAGTATAGACAGAATAAACAAAAAAAAAACTCCTTCTGTACTTTTTTTTTAATTGCAGCAGAATTTAAGGAACTAGGTAGACGGAAAATTGCCGGTATGCCGGCTGTCTATTTAAAGTTGCATCGCTAGGCTTTGTGGGAGCCTTTCCCCACGTAAAAGTTTTCTCCTCGGAAACCCCCCCCCCAATGGTAAATTCCCTCAAATGAAAAATTGAGTAGCTAAAGAGAAAGTGCAAAATAAGTACCTCGAAATGTCGATCAACAGAACAAATGTCGATAACAAAAGGGTCAGATATCAAAAATAGTTTTAGGACAGGAACTGTTTGGTCTCCAATCACTTTCGGCTTAAAAAAATGGTCTAGAACTCTCAATTTCTGATCGAATGAGCATCCTCCGAAGTTTCTACGAACATAAGGCGGAGACGGGGATTATGAAGGAACATCTCCCTCCTATACGGAGTAAACTCCGCTACTTTTGGGTTTAATGTTGTTTTTTTAAGTTCATAATAACACGTGTAGACCAGAAATTTTCCCAGAGATAAAGAGGGATTAAATACCAATTTCTACCTCTTTTTATAAGTCAAAAGTATTGGAGACCAACTAGTCCCTATCCTAGAACTGTTTTTGAGATCTGGTCCTTTTGTTATCCTTTAGGATAACATTTTGGACTACCGCCTCCTAAAGCTCTCGCCTACAAATGTTTGGAATTGTGTAATTTTTACCAAAGCAAGATCATGGGTTTGTGATCAGTTTCTGGGTAGCAAAACAGTTCTAAGACAGGGATTGGTCGGTCTCCAATCACTTACCAGGATTTTTGTTAGGGAGGGAATGTTTTTTTTTCTAAGAATGTTGGGATTCAAAGAACTTTAAAAAATGTGTTTTTACGCATTTTATTATGCTTTTACAAATCAGACAAATGTTTCGGGGGGATTAACCCCCCTAACCCCTTCTTTGAATATGGCCTTGATAATCCCTATGATTTCAAGAAACTTTTTTAAAACACTAAAGCCGGTAACAACTCATTTAGTAGCAAATGGTTGAAAAGCAGGCTAAATCTTGGAAAATTGTCCTTGACCTTTGATTTCCATTTGAGTTTGCCCCCTCCAAAGCTTAAACGACCACAATTCCCATAAAAAACCCTTATATCTTAACAATGGGCAACTTGTATAGCTTGCAGCCCTTGTCCTAGAAGCTGGAAGGGGAGTTGTCAAGCCCGGAGGAATGGTTATTTGATCTTTGGACTATTCTGACCAAAATTGCTTTCAAATTTTGATAGGATGCATTTGGGGGAACGGTGGGGGTGGCCTGTTGCCCTCCAATCTCTTTTGACTCTTAAAAAGAGCATTATAACTTTCGAATTGTGGTCAAATGAGCCCCCTCCGAAGCTCATACAACCACACCTTACATATGAAGTGGCTCTGAGAAAAAATAAATAAATATTAATACATTGAACCCTTATGGCTCTTTGCTCTAGGCAACGCTATAGCATTACATGCGACGTAAACAGGTAAGTAGAATTTTCAATTTCTCTTCTAATGAACATCCAAAACTATACAAGGGAATTTTCTGGGGGACGCCTACACTCAGGCTCAGTATAGTTTTCAAACTTTGGGAGCGATCGATATAACGCCCCACTCTCTTACTTTTACTAAGTCACTGCACTAGAAATAATGGCAGAAGGTATACAGCGTAAACGTTGCCATATCTGCTGCAGTACTAACATATTTGGAGCAATAGCGCTACTAGTTCGCTTTATAAGTGTCAGTTTTTTTTTAGCAGCTTTCATTTTGAGCAAGACTACTGAAAAACAAAAAATCCGGTTTTGCAACAAATTTTTATAGTCAATCTGGCAAGTCTAGTTTCCAGTTTGCTCATAGGTATAATTTTTGGCTTTTGTTCAGAAACCATTTTCAATGGTTTACCTCTTGTATCTTATACGCAGCATTCGCGGATCAGTCTGCTCGTCGCGGTTTTTAATTATTCAGTTCAGTTTATTGTATTGGTGAATTGAGGGGCATGAGGCGCGGTTGACGTATGTATTGGAACAGGAAGACTACGGTTTTCCTAGAAATCGTGAAGGTCGGGCAATGGTGAAGGAACCTGATAGTGTACATGGTGGAACTTGGATTACGAAAGAAAATTTTTTCTGCTAGCATGTCTAGATAGAAATGGTCAGACAATGGTTAAGTAGATGATGGAGAGCGTTGGATGCTGCCTGGTTCCTTGTGCGAGTAGAAAAATAAGTGCTGGGAAATCAGTTGAGAGCGATGAAGCCTCGGCCGGGAAAAAGAAGAAGGAGAAGAAACCAAAACTGGAAGTCATCATACTCCTACAAGGTATCCTATTCTTAAGTGGAGTATCAGACAAGAGGGCAATATAAGCAATGGACAGGAACTCACAAGTTCCCAGGCTTATGCATATTAAAGTGAAAATAGCTTTTGATATAAATCTTATTTATCATGTAGCTTGTACTTATTGCATATGTCCTTACGTTACTTGTGATCTGTATTTTGTTTCTATTCATCTGCTTTCTCGTCTGAGCCTCACTTGAGAGGGTCCATTTTTATTGCTAATGCTTAAAATACACGTATGTGTGCTCAAAAATATGAAACTCAGTCTAATTTTCTATTGTATAATATTAGAAAACACGTTATTAGTTATAAAGTTCCTGCACTTTCAATTATATATTTAGCGATGAAGCATCTAAAATTGGCAAGAATAAGACTAGAACCAGACCCCCATAATTACAATTTGCTTTACAGAGCACCTTCGTGAAAAATAAGACATAACCTGTTTTAGCGAACTAGCTAGCTTGGTTGTAGGGTTCATCTTTTTTTTTTCAGAACTACTTTTGATATTTCCAATAAAAATTAGTGTTAGCCAAGCACAGCATTCACGGATCAAAATTTTGTTCGTCCGACATTTTTCTATTATCAAGAATTATTCATGGTCAACCTCTGAATTCAAACTAAACAAATTTAATACATTGCAAATATGTTTTATGAAGAATTAAGTAACGGAAATTAAGATAACTGGTTATTCCTAACGTAGGCTGTCTCAAATAGCATTTACGTGTAGCTAGACTTCCGTGTCTAGATGTATCTAGCTAGACTCGATACATCTATATATATCGATATATACTCGATAGACTAGATACATCTAGACACTTCCGTGTCTAGATGTATCTACCTAGACTCGATACATCCATATATATCGATATATACTCGATATATCGATACTCGATAGACTAGATACATCTGTACGGACGATAAAAACAGTAAATCAGACCGTTTACGGTATTTAGCGACCCTTGTCAATAGTAACCGGTCCTTTGTCGTGTCACCATCAGGCTATTTTAAAACTTAGTCTTTGCAAACATAAACCAGTAGAAACTTTAAAAACGAAGTGTTTTAAGGATAAAATTATAGCAAACCATATAACTGGCTTTTGTATAAAGTGAATATACCACTCAATGCTTTTTTTTATGCTTTTTACGAATATAATAATCGCTTCTACCTCAAATTAAGATTTAAGCACTTTTTGAGCTCTTAAAAATGACCTGAATACAGGGTATAATAAAAAGGCTAAAAACATTGGTCTCAAACTTTAAAACATTAATCTCAAACTTACTATTTCATTATAAATCCGTTTTTTTAATGTTATATAATCCAAAAGCACTGATTTTCCAATATTAATTTGGATAAATTAATTTTACCAATGTTATGGCGTTTTCTTCTTCGCACTGAGAAGATGTAGTGTTATTTTGTCAAAAATGGCGCGGAGAAAACGTAGTATTATTTTGTCGGAAACGACGGATAACTCGTACTTTAATTGAAAATTCGTCATTTTTAAGAGCTTAAAAAGTGCTTAAATTTGAATTTGTGGTAGAAACAATTACTATATTCGTAAAGAACATAAAAAAGGCATCAAGTGGTATGTTCGCTTTATTCGTAAGTCAGTTATATGAACTATCAGAATTTTTTGAAAATTCGTCATTTTTGAGAGCTCAAAAAGTCCTTAAATCTGAATTTGAGGTAGAAGATTATTACAGATTATTACGATTATTATATTCGTAAAGAGCACAAAAAAAGGTATCGAGTGGTATATTTACTTTATACAAAAGCCAGTTATATGGTTTATTATAAATTTACCAGAAACTCTTCCGAAAAGGGGTGCGGATCAAGGAGGCACACTCGTGCCTCTATAAAGAGGCGAACCACGACAATGTTAAGCGATCTTCGGTTCCAGTAGTCGCAGAGGGATGGAGAGGGATGCATTTCGTAGCCCTAGCTCCAACTAAGAAACCTGCCAAATTTCATCCCCCTCCGACTTTTCTTTCATGGGCAAAATCTGGACGAAAGTTTCGACCCACCAACCCCAGCCCCCCTTTAACGTTGTCCGATCGGGCTGAAATTCACAAGTTAAGGTCCCCTAGGGCCCAGGAGCTTATCCGCGAAATTTCAGCTCGATCCGATAACTCCTTCCCTGTTTTCCAGAAACCACGCATAGCCACTTAATTTTCATATTCTTTTTTTTTCTGCCACGCCTACAGGTCACAGCCGACATCGGATCTGGGTGTACGAAGATTCATTCGATGCGGAATTCTCCGAGTAAGTTTCGTAGGAAAATCTTAACCCCCCGAAAGTTTCGAACCCCCCCCCCCCCTTTAACGTTGTCTGATCGGGCTGAAATTCACAAGTTAAGGTCCCCTACGGCCCAGGAGCTTATCCGCAAAATTTCAGCTCGATCCGATAACTCCTTCCCTGTTTTCCAGAAACCACGCATTACCCACTTAATTAACCCATTTCTCTATAAGAGCCCATGTTAATTTGAAATTTTTAAAAGTTATTTAAAAGTTATATTCACACACATGCAGGTGGTTAGCTCAGTCGGTAGAGCCTGATTTCCTGGTATTATTTGAGAACGATTGAAAACTTCAGTTTTTAACTTAAAGTAGGGAAAAAGATCAAAACTAAAAATGGACAGAAATTATTGCGTATACTTTAGTATAGTTTATATATAGTATACGTATATAGTTTAGTATATAGTATACGTATACTTTAGCATAGCCTACGTATACTTTTAATTAATCGTAAGTTTTGACTTTTTGTCCCAATACTTTAAAAGCGACTCCTGAAACAGAATTTCCGTTTAATAAGAATCATAAGCTTTTTTTAAATTTCCAATCACTAGCTATTAAGGATTGTCGGTGGGTGCAAATTGGGGACAGGGGTTGGTGCCTGAAACCATCTTGAGGGAGCTGGATTTTCCGGCATGACCTGATTAACAATCAGAATTTAAAATTCAGAAAAATAGTTTTTTCAATTGAAAGTACTGAAAAACATTGAAAAAGACAAAAAATAGTCCATATATGAGTGGGGCTGCACCCTTCTCCCTTGCTCTTTAAACTGAAGTCTATATTGTTTTGACAAAGATTTTATTCTAATGAAGCGGCCCTAATGTTTGTGAAGTTTTTCTTAAAGAATTAAGAAAAAAGTCAAAATTTAGCGTAAATAAAGAGAGGCTTAGGAGGGGGAAGCCCCCAAATGTATGGAAAATTTTTATTTGTTTAAAGTTTTAATATGGGTCCTTACTTTTAGCTATTAAATAAAAAAAAACTAATTTTTTTAGCTGAAAGTAAGGAGCGACATTAAAACTTAAAACGAACAGAAATTACTCCGTATATAAATTGGGTTGTCCCCTCCGCAATCCCTCGCTCTTTACGCTAAGCTTTTAATTGTTTTAAAAAGTAGAATTGTGGCAAAGAGTCAGACTTTAGCGTAAAGAGCGAGGGATTGCGGAGGGGACAACCCATTTTATATACGGAGTAATTTCTGTTCGTTTTAAGTTTTAATGTCGCTCCTTACTTTCAGCTAAAAAAAATTAGTTTTTTTTTATTTAATTTCTGAACGTTTTTGAATTAATGCATGTTTGGTTTTGGCTCTCCGCACATAAATTATTAAAATGAAATTTGTATATTAATTCTTTTTTTGGCTAAATAGCTTTCTCTTAGTTTTAATCAGACGATTTGGAGAAATAAGGGGTAGAGAAGGAGGACTAGTTGTCCTCTAATTTTTTGGTTGCTTAAAAAGGCAACTAGAACTTTTAATCTTTAACGAATGTTTTTATTAGTAAAAAATATGCGTAACTTATAAATTAGCAACTTACGTAACAAACTTTCATAATCTTATATTTTTATTATGTATACAAGGGGATTTGTACCCTCGTTAATACCTCGCTCTTTACACTAAATCTTAAGCTTTGTCCCAATTCTTTAAGAATGACCCCTGAATCAGAAAGGCCGTAGAATAAATAGTTGAAATTACTAAAAATACTTTAGCATAAAGAGCGAGGTATTTATCTCCTCCTAAATACCTCGCTCTTTATGCTAAAGTTATTTTAGAACCCCTCATATGCGTAATAATCTCTGTTCGTTTTAAGTTTCAATGCTACTCCTTCCTTTCATTTGAAAAAACGTTTTCATGTTTATTTTTCATTGTTTTCTTATAATAATGCTAGAAAATCATGCGCCCTTTTCCTTGAATTTTTCTTCCCCATGACAGATTCCTCCAAGGAAATATCCTCCAACATAGCCCCCTCCCTTCAGCCCCACCCCCAAACAAAATAAAATCCCCCTGAAAACGTCTGTAGACTTCCCAATAACCATTACTATATGTAAACACTGGTCAAAGTTTGTAACTTGCAGCCCCTCTCCCAGGGATTGTGGGGGAGTAAATCATCCCCAAATACATAGTTATTATGGGTTTCGACTATGCTGAACAAAATGGCTATCTCAAAATTTTGATCCGTTGACTTTGGGAAAAAATGAGCTTGGGAGGGGGCCTAGATGCCCTCCAATTTTTTTGGTCACTTAAAAAGGGCACTAGAACTTTTCATTTCCGTTAGAATGAGCCCTCTTGCGACATTCTAGGACCACTTGGTCGATACGATGACCCCTGAAAAAAAAAACAACAAATAAACACGCACCCGTGATTTGTCTTCTGGCAAAAAAAAAAAAAAATTCAACATTTTTGTAGATAGAAGCTTGAAACTTCTACAGTAGGGTTCTCTGATACGCTGAATCTGATGGTGTGATTTTCGTTAAGATTCTATGACTTTTAGGGGGTAATTCCCCCTATTTTCATAAATAAGGCAAATTTTCTCAGGCTCGTAACTTTTGATGGGTAAGACTAAACTTGATGAAACTTATATATTTAAAATCAGCATTAAAATGCGATTCTTTTGATGTAGCTATTGATATCAAAATTCAATTTATAGAGTTTTGGTTACTTTTGTGCCGGGTCGCTCCTTACTACAGTTCGTTACCACGAACTGTTTGAAAAAACTCTTTTTTTAAAAGGCCAAATTTGAGGTTTCAGCACATCCCCCAAAACATAGAAATATCCACTTACCTCCTGCCAATTAGTTGGTGTGTAGCTATGCGCCACTGTAGCCCTTTAGCCCATCATGATCTTTTGACATATATATTCTTATGTATAGCACTTTTTTATCGTTTTGGTCACTGTTGGCACGGGTAGCTATTTACTTAGTGTGTTACTACAAACTGTTTAATTGACAAAAGGCAAAAAAAAATGTAAATAATGATGATGATGATGTGAAAAAAGTAAAGACTTCTTACTCTTTAGTAAAAAGTGTAACTTTTTACTGTTAATGTTTAGTAAAAAGTAATAAGGAGTGAAGCTGTCCCAATGGCTGCATTTGAAAAAAAATGACAGTTTATACGGAAAATGTTTTTCTATTCTAACTTGTGAACATTATTGCCTTAAAATTATTTTTTTGAATAATTTAGCCCCTCCTGACAAAAGGAAGGACAACAGAATGGTGAAGAGAGATGCTATTTAACTGTTTAATTTTACCCCTCCCCAAAAAAAACACACAGGATTTTTTTTTTATAGGGGGTGATGATAAAATACCTTTTGTTTGATTTTTTGAATTAGAAACGCTAAGAAATTCGGAAAATTTTCGGATTTTCGGCAGAGCGAGTCCAGATGCCTCCCCTTTTGTGCGCGTCCTTTGTCTATGCCTCAGGTAAAGCTGAACACTGACCTATGTGAATCGGAGCAATCTAGGTAATGTTGGATTTACGGGACTGCCCTGTCAACACGCCTGGGCATAAAACGACTTCGGAAACTAGTTTTTCTTGAGAATTCCATTTCTAACTGAATTTGGGTTTCGACTGTACTGAACGACAAATCAATCTTTTTTTTTACCTTGCGCTTTTCTTCTTGCCCTAATTACTAGCCGTTCAGAACTCTTATAAAGCGAAAAACAGGTAATTATGTTCTTTAACAGGAACAACAATATGACATGATAATTGACAGTTGTCGGAGATTGCCATAGTTTAAATTTAATAGCTAACAACAAATTCACTCTGTCATTGACGTGAAAATTGACATGACGATAATCATTGACAAAGAAGATAGATTGATCATATTCATTTCAGGGCCATGGATCAAGTCCTAGGACTAATGCAGGACCAGTCGAAAAATATGATTCCCTGGACACCCCCGACTGCTTGGCTAATTTATATTTTAATCAGTTCTGCCTTGTCTGTTTTTCCTGACTTGTAAATCTCGGGTATACGGTTTTCAGGATTTGAGCAGCGGGATTGGAAGCCAAATTCGCATATTTTTTTCTTTAAAGTTAGCGCTTGTTATTCTCTTTCAAGAATTAAAATCAGTTAAGTTGTGAAGCCATGGAATGAAACACACTTTCCCAGACCCAATTGTCCGCTATCTACCAGACATATAATACTTGTTATTGGCAAATATACGGAAAGTTTTTTGGGGAAACTATCTATGGCTGAAGTTTTCCGTGGGGAAAAAGATTCCTGGAGGAATGGTAGAGGGGGTAGGGGGAGGTAGAGGGGATTTCCTAGCATGGTTTGAAAACGGCAAGGAATCAAATAATTTTTTTCTACAAAAAACAAAATTAAAACTTAAAAGGAAGAGAAGTCGTTTTGTATGTTGGGGAGGGGGCTTTTCCTTCATCAACCCTCGGTCTTGGCTCCAAAGTTTGCCTTTTGTCCCAGTTCTTTAAGAAGACTGTTCAAACATAAGGGCTTTTGAATTTGAACCATTTCTTGAAGAACTTCAAAACTTTAGCGTAAAGAGAAAAGGTTGAGGAAGGGGCAATCCTCCCTCTTATGCGGAATAATTTCTGTTCCTTTTAAGTTTCAATGTTGTTCCTTGCTTTCAGATGAACAAACTTTTTTTATTTGGTACTAATAAAGGAAACAGAACGAAAGAAACGCATGTATGTGTGACGTCATTCAATTGAATTCCCCTTCCCAGAATTTTGGCCCCTAACGCAATCGTCCAAAAAATAATATTGAAAGGTCAAAGTTCGAAAATGCAGAGTATCGATTTCATATTGCTTTGTATCAGAATCATCATTTCTGGTTACTCAAAAAATTACCTCAACGAAATGAGGTAACACTTTCAAAACCTGGCTAATGTCGCATTGATTGTGTAAGTTGCGCAAGTGGTTGTGTTTCTTCTTTTTATTTATAAGCTTAACCAGAGCCTACCGTAAAACTTCCTAGAAATTTCTACTTCTTAAACCAGTCTTCATTTCACATCTGACGAGTTTTGGTTGTATTTGAAACACGTTTCATTGTTTTAGCTATGAACCTGTTCACAAACTACTTTTCATAGCGTTCAATGCACCCACTCAGGATATCGTTTGGACGACGAAAAAGCTTATATCGACAAAAAAGTCAATGAGAATAGAAAGAATAAATCAGTTCCAGATAATTTGAAGGGGGGAAGGAATATTAGAACATATTTAGGTACTTATTTATTATACCAAACACACTCAAGAAGTGAAGTTAGGTTAATCATGATGAAGTATACCAAAACATGATGAAAATATAATGCTTTAGTTTATATAATAATGTAGTTTGGGCCATACATTTGCGCACTAGAGGGGGGGGGGAGAGTAACCTAACTTTACCGCCTCCCAATAATGTGTAAATATATAGCTTAAATTATACAAGTTTAATGCATTCTCCTGTCATATGTCTTTGTGGCTATGAGCAAACTCTATACTGTGTTTGGTATAATACATAAGTACTCGTATTTATTTACAATGTAAGTAAAAATACCGTGAAAATTTCGGATATCACCGGGGAGGACAGTTCCCTAGCCCGTCCTCTTCCCTGCGCGCGTGCATGGATTACTCCTAACAATTAAACTGGTTTATCGTACACTGGTTAAACTCCCTTGGTAGCCAAATAGTAGCCGAAATTGCTCAAATTTTAGATCCAGAATGGGTGTTTTCTCTTCATAATAGGGCTTTTTCCACCGTCCAATTATTTGCAAATAATGTTAGCTAAGAGATGCGATTAAGTTTACCAGTTAACTAGAATGTGTTAACCCATTATCGATTTCACAGGCCTGGTTGAATAGGCCTGTGATCTTTTGAGAGATTTTTGTTCAGCCATTTCAATTCAACAATCGCTACTGGAAACATCAAACCATCAAACGCACGTAATCAGACAAATCTTCTCTGGCTCGTAGATTTTGACAGGAAACATTAATGAATTTTGTTTTTGCCATCATAAAAAGCCAGTTTGTAATGAATTTTTATATTTGCAAACAGCACAAAAAACCACTTCTTTTGATGTATTAATCGTTATCAAAGTTCCTTTTTTAGAGTTTCGGTTATTATTGAGCCGAGTCGCTCCTTACTTGAAATTCGTTACCACGAACTGTTTGACTTATTGAATTTGTAAGATTTCCACGTTGTTTCGAAACATAGACATATAAAAATATTGCGAAATATTTTCTTAGAATCTGTTCAAAAAAATTCAGTGCTGCTATTTCAAGTCATGTCTATCGTTGTATTATATGCTTATATATTTAGCTATTATATAATGCTTATATTTTGGTGAAGGTATTCCATTTTTTTTTACTTATTGTACTGTTTTCACTTTTTTTGTCATTTATGTTTTTTTGTTTATCTTACATTATGTTGAATTGGTAGTTTAATTTTGTATTATGTTTGCTGTACAATATGTAGGCTACTAATGACCTTTGATCCTCTTCAATTTATTGCAACTCATTTTTATTTAACTAACTTCAATTTTTGGTAATTGTTAGTTTCTGTTGTTACAATTTTTGTTTGACAGGGTAAACACTTTTATTTTATAAACGAACTTTTATTTAAACAAATGGATAATCAAGATTTCATGAGAATTTCCATAATTCTTAATAGTTCAACGTAATAATTCTTATATATATATATGGAAAAAAATCATTCTTTTGTTTTTTTGTACTTAATATCTGCCCCTCTCTCCCTGAAATAGATTCCTGTGTAATTGTTACACAGTGTAATAATATCAATCCGTAATACTAGTTATTCTATGTTAAGCTATAAAAGAATAATAGCTTACTAATTAATAGATTGATGCTAATTGTAATGTAAAAATACAATATGATAATTAGTATATTTATTCAAGGGGCTAGATCAAGATTTTATGGGCATGCCCATAATTCCTTATAGGTTATTTTTAACACAATTTGCCTTTTTTTTTCTAAAGTTGTTTCCCTCTCTCCTGAAATAGATTCCTGTTTACATCATTGGTTACACGACATCCTGATTTCAATATAGAAAGAATATAACAATACTTATTAGTAAATACTAACTATACTATAAAAAGTGTATAATACTAATAATTATTTTGATTCTAATTTTACTACAAAGTAAAATATAATAATTAGTACTTTTATTCAAGGGACTAGAGAATCTAGACCTTACGGGTATTATCTGTAATCTCTTATATTTTCAAAACAGTACAACTTTTAAGTTTTTTTTGAAGTGTGACAACCCCCTCCTGAAATAGATTGCTGTATACATGATTTGTTATAAAATAAGAATAATGTAATAATACCAATTAAAGCATATTATGTAATAAAAACCATTTTACTACCTTTCTATTATATAAATAATGCTATAAAAAACATAATATGATATTTAGTACTTTATATTCAAGGGACTGGAGAATCTGGCAAATCCACATTCATCAAACAGATGAGAATCATTCATGGAACAGGTTATTCAAATGAAGATAGAAGGGGTTTTATAAAGCTGGTATATCAAAACATATTTATGGCGATGCAAGCTATGATTAGAGCCATGGATTTGCTACATTTAGAATATGGAGACTCGTCGTGCATCGTATGTTTTTTTCTTTTTCTTCTTTTTTTCTTTTTGTTATTTTTTTTTCTGATCGTGAAATTTTAGAATTTCGAGATTTCGATAAATACATTCCTTCAATCTTATATCATAGTATAATATTTGATAATGTAGGATTTTATTTGATAATATAGGATTTTATAATGTAGGATAATAGTATGGAATTATATTATAATGCTTAATGACGTAGGATAATATAGGATTACATTTGATAACATAATCCTATATTACTACTATTCAAGGCCTAACCAAGTGGGTTAGGGAGTTTGAACCCCCCCCCCCCCCGAATGTTTGTCTGATTCGTAAAAATGTAATAAAAATGGCCGTGCTACTGTTACTGTCAATTCAACGCAGCGCCAACCCGCTAGAACACAGCTGCGCACTCTCCTCCTTACCGCCAATCTGTTGAAAACCTCAGTCTTCATCCCTTCTAATCACATTCCAGTTTCTTTTAAATTGTCTTCAATGACCCCTTCTTGTTCCGTTCGGCGACGACCTGCTTTTCATTTGTCTCCTAATGGACAGATAAAAAGCACAATCTTTGGCAATCCATCATCCTTTATCCATAGTCCTTGGCCTAGCCATCTTAGCAGGTCTTGTTTAATTTATCTGTTGGGTAAATTCATCAGAGTATTCCCCACCCCACCCATCCCGCCTCAATAAAATTTTGCAAGGGTTGAAAGAACTATCCTGGCCTTAGAATGGTTTCTTATTGCAAAAAACAGTTTGTGAAAGAATAAAGAAACTCTGTCCATTGTTTTTGTGTTGTTTTTATTTTATAAAAAAAATTTATAATTTTTTGTTATTAACTTTAGATATTAAATTTTAGAGGATTCATTAAATGAGCCAATATCTTGTTTTCAAAAGCTCAAGGCATCGGAGTTGGAATCATTGCTATAAGTGCCAATATTTTGGGATTCAGTGTTGGCATTTTCAATTTGGTCAATTCACAGCCGAGGTGACAACTTGTCCATGTACTTGCTGCGGGACCAAACGTGGACGCCTCATTCGGCGACTAAAAGGCTCGGAATATTTGACTCTATTTGACACGATTTTCTGCTACCTCTTCAGCAAACCGGAGCTAGCATCTCAGCCATTTTCTACCAAACTTTTGAAATCCGCCAATGGAGTCGAGGTGGTCTTAAAGGGTTGTACTGGTAGACTTGTTTGAAAGTCGAAAATTGTCACAGGAGTCAATTACGTTGAAGTTTCGGGGAAAGGCGAACAGAGATAGGTAAAAACGTCCATGAAAGCTCCATTGCTGAATCCTCTCCATCATGACATCGCCTAAGCGCATTTTTCACACGTTTCTAAAGTTTTTTCGAGAGAATTTCGATGGGAATTGCCTGGGCTTGGGGTGAGGGTCTCCATATGTCTTCAGAAATATCCTGACAGTATGGAAACACCCCCTCGAAGAAGTGCATCTACCTCGTCAGGGGTTATATTAAAAGGAATATATATATCCATTGTAATCGAATAATTCATAAAGAGCTACAAAATTCTGCGTATTTTTTAAATGCCTCTTGTATATGTATAATGGGCATGGGGTGTATCCTTTTTGTGAGCTTTCCATTTTCTTCTTTTTTGTATTTTTGGTTAGCCTTGGCCCATGGGGCTCCATTGTTGGATATATCGTATCAAATGAAAGATTCCACTCAAGGCTTCCCTGGGGAGAGGAGGAAGACCTCGGCAAAACACTACAGTGACGCTATACAAAGCGATATTTTTAAAATTGGGATATTTAAAATCTTAGGTGCACAGCGATAAATCCCTCCCCCCTTCTTGGTAAAATTTAATGGGATACCCTTGTTCCGTAGTAATTTTTCGTCAGTAGGTCTCGGAAGATTGCCTTCTGAGGGGTACATTTACAAATTCGGT
>NC_088868.1:32796122-32934902 GCF_032884065.1 Artemia franciscana
TTTGTTTATTATCTTATTTATTGTTATTATTTATTATATTACCTCTGTTTATTTTAAGTTTAAAGAAAAAAGAATTCCATGTAGAATTGTTGACTGGAAAAAAAAAAATCTAGAATCTTGACTCTGCTAGAAGTTTTAGAGAAAACTATGGACATTCTTTGCCCTGATAGATAGACCCCAGATCGAGACGAGTAAAATCAAAATATATATATATAAATATATATATATATATATATATATATATATATATATATATCTATATATATATTAATATATATATATATATATATATATATATATATATATATATATATATATATATATATAATATATATATATATTATATGTAATATATTATATATAATGTAATATATATATCTATATTATATATATCTATATATATAAAAATAAGTTGTCTGTCTGTCAGGTGACGTCATGTTTCTGTGTCGACTGACGTCATGAATTTAGTTGTCGTCATTTTTGCTATGACGGTGACGTCATTAAAGATATTTAAGACATATATGTTCACGTAGAAATCTATTAATGTTTAAGTTTAAAATGACTGATGAACTTACAATGGCAAAAGCCGATGAAGATGCTCAAAGAGTCTATGCCAAAAAACTTGCTGCTGATAGAGAAAGTCAGAAAAAGAAAGCGTGCCGAGGAACCGCGCAGTTAGATGAAGATCCACCTGGACAGCGAGAGTCAAAACATATCAAAACTGAAAATGATAGCGATGATGATTGGGTTTGGGATTTTGACTTGGATAAGGTCATCAATGCCTACCAGATTTTAGTTAAAAAAAACAAAGGTTCGGCGATATGTATTTCATAGTGAAGCTGAAAATAAAGAAGAAAAAGAAAACTGAAAAAATGTAAAAAACTAAAAAATACTAAAAAGAAAAAACACTCAAGAGAAATTACAGACCGGGGACACAAATGACGACCGGGACAGAGGGAATATAAATAACGACCGGGGACACTCAAAGAGAAATTACAGACTGGGATACCGGGACACAAATGACGACCGGGACCACAGGGAATATAATGACGACCAGGACACAGGTATTTAAGAATATCGTTCAAAGACAAATTTTTAATTGTAAGAAGACCGTTGAAAGAGAAATTTCTAATTGTAAAATGACTGAAGAACCTACAATGGCAACGGTACCACCATCGAAGTAGATAACCAGTGGGTTGTTCCATATTCCCCATTGTTATCAAAAACATTTAATGCACACATAAACGTTGAATACTGTAACTCCTTAAAGGCAATCAAATACATATGTAAATACGTCAACAAAGGCAGTGACATGGCAGTTTTTGGCTTGCAGCCCGAAATCAAAGATTTCGATGAAATCGTACAATATCAGGCTGGAAGATACATAAGCAGTAATGAAGCTGTTTGGCGAATTCTTTCATTTCCGATACATGAACGTAGTCCAGCTGTTGTTCACTTAGCGGTACATTTGCAGAATGGTCAACGTGTTATTTTTCGGAATCCAACGTGCAACAAAGAGCCCTGAATCCACCGGATACAAAGTTAACAGCTTTTTTTTCGCTATGCAGAAATGATTCTTTTGCAAAAAAACTGTTGTATACTGAAGTGCCTTCGTATTACACGTGGAATACTAAAAATAAAGTATTTGAACGTCGAAAACAGGGTAAGTCAGTCGACGGCCAACCTACCATCTTCAAAGATACCACGATAGGAAGACTCTACACCGTTCACCCCAATCAACATGAATGCTTCTTTCTACGCCTGCTTTTGGTGAATGTACCCGGTCCGACATCCTTTGAGTATTTGAGAACTGTAAACGGTACTATACATGACACTTACCGTAGTGCATGCCAAGCTCTGAATTTATTGGAGAATGACCAACACTGGGATAACTGCATCAATGACGCGTGCGAAACGTCAACCCCAAGTCAAATTCGTGCATTGTTTGGCATCATTTTAACAACTTGCTCTCCATCAGCTCCTACAGAGTTATGGGAAAAACATAAGTCAAAAATGTCCAAAGATATACTCCATCGAAAACAGTTAGAGACGTCAGATATGACTTTTGATTTTACATCAGAAATTTATAACTACACTTTAGTTATTATAGAAGATTTGTGCGTACGTATGGCAAACAAACCTCTTCAGGATTTGGGAATGCCTTCACCTAACCGTATCGCTGCTGTTTCGACATGTGTAGAATTGGATCGTGAACAAAGTTACAGTACGAGTGATCTATTGTCATATGTACAAAATAACATTTCCAAGTTAAAGTCGGAACAAAAAGACATTTATGATACGAAAGACTCAATTTCAGGACGTATACAACTACCTGCTGATTTCTGTTATTTAGTGACGTCCAAAAATGAATTGATTGAAAAAGCATTTCCGAATATTCTAAAAAATTATAAAAATAATAAATGGCTAAGTGAAAGAGCGATTCTCGCACCCAAAAATATAGACGTCCACGAAATCAACAATATTGTTTTGACCAAGATTCGAGACCAGGCAGTCCTTTACAAGTCAGTCGACACAGTTTTGGAACCAAATGAAGCGGTTAATTATCCATTTGAATTTTTAAATTCCATAGATCTTTCAGGGTTTCCACCACACGTGCTACAACTAAAAATAGGCGTACCAATAATACTTTTAAGAAATATCAACCCACCAAAGCTTTGCAATGGCACGCGACTTGCCGTAAAAAAAAACAATGGAAAATCTAATAGAGGCCATAATCTTGATAGGGCCTTTTGAGGGTGAGGCTGTTCTTATTCCTCGCATTCCCATGATTCCAACGGATCTGCCTTTTCAATTTAAAAGATATCAATTCCCAATTCGATTAGCATTTGCAATCACCATTAACAAAGCCCAAGGTCAATCATTAGAAAAATGTGGTATAGATCTTAATACTGATTGTTTTTCCCATGGACAATTGTACGTTGCATGTTCGAGGGTCGGTAAACCTGACAATCTATTTATATGCAGCGACAATTGGACAGCGAAGAATGTTGTATATTCGCAAGTTTTACGCAGTTAATTTGTATTGTATCTATCTATCTATCTATCTATATAAAAACGAGTTGTGTGTATGCATGTTTGTTTGTTTGTAAAAAGAGCGTTTGCATATGACGTCATTATTAGTACATACGGCTTTGTATATGCACAGACAATGGGAAAGCCAAGAATCTTGTATATTCGCAATTTTTACGTAGTTTAACTCCTGCAGACGAAATGAATGCTTGCCTGAAAAATTCTAATTTATGGGCACACGTAAAAATATTAAAATTAACTACAAATATGCGTGTCCGATTGCAAAACGATGACTCTGGTCAAACATTTTCAGATCAATTGCTGGCAATTGGAAACGGAAAGCTCCCAGTAGTGGGAAAGCCAAAAATTTTGTATATTCGCAATTTTTACGTACTTTGAAACACATATATAAATCTATCTATATTCGCAGGTGGGACACAGGGACACAACTACAATGGCGCGTAACGACTTACGCGTGCGGGGGGGGCGCGAAGCGCCCCACCAACTAGGTGTTGGGGCACCCCACCAACAGCTAGTATATATATATATATATATATATATATATATATATATATATATATATTAGTTATTATATGGCGGGGAGTATATGTCCTAATCCATAAGTTGAACTTGTAGGCCCCTATGGGTCCTGTAAAATCGAAAGGTACTCTTTACGAAAAAACAAAGTTTTGTTTTTACAAAACTGTAACACGATGTATGATTTGCCAGTAGTATTGACTGATAAATGATATTGTACGCGGTAGTAGAAAGCAGTATCTCTGTAACTGGTAATTAATCAGTGTTTTTGTTTGTTAGGAATTTTGTAAAATTAAAATCCAGTATGCTCAAAGTAGACCTAAATTAATTTAACCCGCTAAGGAAAACCATGGTATGTTAAGTAGGCTAGTTAACTATAAAATGGTAGGCCTACTGGCAGAGACGATTTTGAAGGAGGACAGAGGGAGCAATTGCCCCCGGCGCAAAATTCTAATAAACAAACTAACGATAAATAATCAAAGGTAAATAATGTAACAAATAAGTAATTTTGTAATTACGGGACTTAAAAAAAAAATAAGTAGAGGGCGCAGTTAACGGGAAAGTATAAGCGAATGGAATCCGAAATTTTCACTTTTCGCAATTTAACGCAATTTAAACAGTTTTGATGTGGTTTTTTTTAGACATTTGTATTCAAACCTGTCCGTATTTTGCAGGATGTCGAGATAATTAATAATTTTGCAGAGTCTAATGTAAGAAAATTCAGATTTAAATAAACGGGAAATTCTGTTATTGAATGAAATTTTGTAATTATGAAAATTTTGTTACTAAATGAAAATTTCTTGAAAACTTGACCTGAAAATTTTTGGGAGACAAAAACCTTGCTAATCACGATTTTACCTCGGGCCCAAGAGAGGCCAGAACCGCCACTGTCATAACACGCTTTCAGGACACGCTTTCTTAATTCTCTCCTACATCCCGAAGTACTTGAAAAGACAGGTGTTTAGTAGTTAGGTCGAACAAAGTCACCAAGTAATAGATGGCATTGGTGATGTTTTCTTTTTGACACTTGCGCTAGTTTTCATTTATATAAATTTCTTGTTCTGTTTGGTTTAAAAATTTATGTTGCCTATGCAATTTCTGACTTCTTATTTTTGTGCTCTCCTATGGGTTTGATATATCCATGGAAGACGACGATTTTACTATCATTGCATAGCTGAGATTGAGTTCTATTCATCTACCTAACAACGTTTTTTAAATGTTGTGTAGATGATTTTTAGATTGAAAATGCTTTGGGTATTCGTTGAAAGCTATTGAGAAAAGAAAAATTTTCCTTTTTCAAGCAAATTTAGATCCTTCTCCAATAAAAAGTTTAAGCATTAGGCCTATCATAATCTTGGCTTGGTGAATGGATAGTTATGAAAATAATGATTTGAATGACACTAAACAATTTTGTATCATTCCATATCTGAGATTTAGTTACTTCCACCTATCGAAGTATATTTTTGAAATTCGGTGTACATAGTTTCTTAGATAGAAAATACGTTGAATCTTAGATAGAATTTAGATTGAATCTTAGTTTCTTAGATGGAAAATCATTGGAGATTGTTATGTTTCTATTTTTAAGCAAATTTAGATCCTTCTCCAATAAAAAGTTTACGCAATATCATAATTCTGGCTCGGTGAATGGATAGTGAGTCTAGTAATATGACTACCTTGTCTTTTTGATGTAAGTTACAGCTACAGACTTGTCGCAGAATATTTCAGTCTTCTCTCAGTGTGAACATATACCTTAAGATTCAATATCTATTCCTGCGCCTATCTTCGAAATATTTTCAATAATCTTGTCACTGACTTATGAAGTAAATTTACGACTAAACACTAAGGATGAAATTTCCGTATTTATATATGCATTTGCTTTTGGTTTTCTTGCAGAACAGGTTTTCTTAATACATAGGAACTGTATAATAAATCAAGTCGCCAGTCCTTCTTGTTCAAAACTGGTTTCCACCTCATAATACGGCCAAAAATTAATGTCCTCGAGTGTTCATTTGCTGTAATGTGTTAATAAGCTCTTTTGTTTTTTGTGATTCCTTTATTGGAACTCGTATTGTCGCTTTAAAAGAGTTGTCTTAAATTTAATAAGCTGACTGCGTATTATTCATATCATTGCCTTACCAAGGCTTCGTGAAAAATGTAGTCAGAGGTCCAACATGGAGCGGTAATTCACTTTTGCTAAGGGTTTTTAAATGCTTACCTGTAAATTCGTGCGCTTTAAGGGCCACTCTCTCTAAGGTCATTTTTAAAATGTAAATATCGAATTCCTGCTTCTTTGTCCTGCTTGAATTCTTCAACTCCTCCACTTTTGTAACACTTATTCCTACTCTTGTATTACTTCTACTTCTATGTTCTCCCTTAGTCTTGTATTTTAAACATCCAGCAGAATGCAAATATCCGACTCCCACTTCTTTATTTCGGCATCTATGTTTCTTCTCATTTACACGTATCACACTTACTCCTGCTTCTATGCTACTTTTATTCTTCAACTCCTCCACTTCTGTAACCCTTATTCCTACACTTGTATTACTTCTACTTCTATGTTCTCCCTTAGTCTTGTATTTTAAGCATCCAACAGAATGCAAATACCCGACTCCCTTTTTTTATTTCGGCATCTATGTTTCTTCTCATCTACATGTATTACGCTTAATCCTGCTTCTATGGTGCTTTTACTTCTACACTCCTCTAGTTTTACATTTGGACATTCAGCAAAAGTCAAATATCAAACCCCTAATTCTGAATTTATTTTTTATGCTACTGCTCCAATTGCGGTTTTGGCCTCTCTTGGACCCGGGAGTCCAATTTCATTTATTAAAAAAAAAAAATCCCATTTTAATGAGCTAATAAGAATTTGTTTTTTTAGTTTATTTACACATTTTTAAATTAGCCTATTTAATTATTAATGATTATTATTTAATTATTTATTTATTAATTTTTTATTTCATTGATAGATAATTAATTATTTTCATTTACTATCTGCCCCCTCTACTTTATTTAAAAAAAACATAAAATTTCAAAAATTACAAAATGATCATCACCGTTAGATCATTTATCTAAAATTTTGCGCCCCCTAAAATTTCTTTGCCCAGAGCCGGTTCCCCCTCTGTCTCTTCCTCAAAACTGCTTCAGTGATACATAACTTCTATAACAATTACTCCCACTTTTATATTGTTTTTATCTGTATATTCTTTCCCAAGTCTTAAAGTTTTGACATCCACCAGAAGCTAAATGTCAAACCTCTACTTTGTTGTTTCTAATTCTATACTGCTATTCTAATACTTCTATAATACTTACACATACTTCTATATTGCTTCTATTTCTATATTCTCTGCTAGTCCTGTATTTTAGGCATTTTTAAAAATAAATTAGTTCATTAAAACTGGAAATAGCAGTAAAACTATCTCTTCCAGTTTTCTCCACTATTTTATGGACTTGAGATCAGCTTGGCTTCTGAAATGCTCATATATCTATTTTTATTTATTCTAATATTGTAAATCGTCTTTTAGGAAAAGGCCACTGTTGTCAGTGAAGTGGAGTACGAAACAGTGACGACTTTCGAAAGCCCCTACGTTGAATATATTCGAGATCTCTGGAGTGACTCAGGGATCCTAGAATGTTACGATAGAAGACGGGAATATCAGCTAACGGATTCAGCGAAATAGTAAGAATAAGTAGTTAAAATAACTAAAACTTTATAATATAAATATAACCTGATTTGACATCAGGATTTCAGAAATGCTTTGGTGACCCAAAGTTGGTTGGAAATAGTGACGACTTTCGAAAGCCCCTACGTTGTATATATTCGAGATCTCTGGAGTGACTCAGGGATCCTAGAATGTTACGATAGAAGACGAGCATATCAGCTAACGGATTCATCGAAATAGTAAGAATAAGTAGTAAAAATAACTAAAACTTTATAATATAAATATAACCTGATTTGACATCGGGATTTCAGAAATGCTTTGGTGGGAAATGACCCAAAGTTGGTTGGAAATAGTGACGACTTTCGAAAGCCCCTACGTTGAATATATTCGAGATCTCTGGAGTGACTCGGGAATCCTAGAATATTACGATAGAAGACGAGAATGTCAGCTAATGGATTCAGCGAAATAATAAGAACAATTAATATAAATTATTAAAAATAACTAATTTATAATATAAATGTAACCTGATTTTTTGCACTTAAAGTAATGGATAATTCAATAAATTTTACTACTCAGTTTTAATTTCTTGATCGTCCATATGGTTAATAAATATAATAATAAAAAATTAATTGTTTTATTCCAAGTTTTGAGTTGAAAAGGGTCTTCATTTGACAAAAAAAAATTACTAAAAAGCCATGTTAATTTACCATAAAAATTTACTAAGAAGCAAATTGCTTGTGCAACTTGCTCCAAACCTGCTGTAATATCCATTAATTAATTTTAATTAGCATACATAATTAGCTTTAACAAACAAGTACGTATTACAAAAACAAACTTACTTTTCATTTAAGGACATGCCCTAGGGTAGTTTTATGAGTTTTTCTTGTATACATTAAGTTTTTTTTTTTTTTTTTTGCGGTTTTTCATTAAAGATCTACTATACTTTTAATATATCTATGCTGCAAAGAAACAGAACATGAAAAATAAGAGGGCGAAGAAGCCGGCCTATAGCACATATTCGGGCTTATCATATGTAGACGTTTAGTGTGTTCCAGGTAGATATTGTAATTTAATTTGGATTCAATTCAAATTTAATGCAAATTAACTGCAAATCTGGAACGGTTTATTATCTTATCCCTTATTACGCATTATAATTGATTATAAAAAATATGATCAGTTTTGGTGAGCAATGAGTAGGTTTTAGTGGGGGGACGGAGGGGGCCCTTGCTCCGGGTGCAGAAATTCTTGGGGCAAAAAGCTTCAAATAAATAATCTAATGATTTATTTTTGAAATTTATTTTAATAAACTTAAGTGGAGTGTGCAGTTTATAAATGAAAACAATAAATAAATTTATTAATTAATTAATTACTAAATAAAATTAAATCAAGGAATTGCAAAAAGTTAAATTATAAGAATTAAATTAAAAATAAATAATTATTGCAAAATTAATAAATAAATTATTAATAAATTGAAAACAATTTTGTTAATAAGTAAAATTTTTGGTAACATTTAGCCTGAAAATTTTATGGAAGAAGGGGGGGGGGCGATTCAAGGTTTTTTCGTGGGTGCAAAAGAAGCCAGAACCACCACTCAATGAGTAAAATTTGAGTTTTAATTCTGTTTGGCGTAGAGTATGTGATTGTTGAAGTACGGAGGTGGTAGGGGGCATTTAATGTGCCAAAAATGTGTTTGTCTCTGATCAGTTGTAAATTACAGTCGTGAAAATTTCTTGGACCAAGAGGAGCTAAATTTTCAAAAATTCCGTGCACAGCTTTTTTACTTTCAGTTGAAAACACGTGTTTTTTATTTAATATGATGAAAGTACATATTTTATATGTCATAAGTACAATTATGAGAGAAAATTTAAAGAAAAAATTCAAATACTTAAAAAACGTATTCACCTAGGATTATTGTTTGTTTGTTTAGATTAACGAGAAATCTCTCCTCTTGGACCAAGAGGAGCTAAATTTTCAGAAATTCCGTGCACAGCTTTTCTTACTTTCAGTTGAAAACACGTGTTTTTTATTTAATATGATGAAAGTACATATTTTATATGTCATAAGTACAATTATGAGAGAAAATTTAAAGAAAAAATTCAAATACTTAAAAAACGTATTCACCTAGGATTATTGTTTGTTTGTTTAGATTAACGAGAAATCTTTTTACTAAAGGATAAAAAAATAATCATTTGCGCCGTTAATTACAATCGGGTTATACTAAAAGTTGTGGAAATATATGTTGAACACTCTTTCATTACGGCGGTCGGGATTGAACTTAAGCCTTGGTATCGGGATTGAACTTAAGCCTTTAAGTATGAACTTAAGCCTTGGATTGAAAAGCTTGGTATCTTCCCCTTTGCCGCCGCAATATAACATTTAATCATGTTTCTCAAATAGTACCGTATATGATTTTGGAGAACTATTTAAACTGATTATTAATAAATTATGAATTAATAAATAAAAATAAATTAAAAAATAACCAACAGTTAAATAATGATAGTTAAAATGATTAAGTTAAAAATAAATTATTAATCAATTAATAAACGTAAATATTTTTTTGATATTTGAAAATAGTGTTAAAATTTTGTCTGAAAAATTGTATGGAAGACAGGGGGAGGGGGAGTGTACTAATCAAGATTTTGCCCCAGGCGCAAGAGTAGCCAGAACCACCACTGCAGTTAGTAAAATAGAAGTGCTGATGCCTTAATACTAATTAATTGATTAATTAATTGTTTATTATTATTAATTATTATTATTACTAATTAATTGTTTATTATTATTAATTATTATTACTAATTAATTATTATTACTATTATTATTATTAATTACTAATTAATTAATTTTCATTATATTAGGCATTTGCCTGTATTTTCCCCAATTTGAACATAATAGCGCAGAAGTTATTAAAATAAAGATGTTAATTAACTCTATTCGCAAAAATTTAACATAAGTTAATTTTTTACCATTCCAGCTGTTAATTACTAACTTTTTGTCGAAACTGGAAGACGCTCATTTATGTTCCATTTGATTTAATAGTCTCAAAAGGCTGTATTTAGGAAGATATGTGATTTCCGAGGGTCGGAAATTTAGGACTATAACAACATCTAAATATAATTGATATAAGTTTCCTTTTTGAATGTTTCAACTCATAAATAATATTGCGACAAATTCTTGTAATCCAACCTTTTCGTTATTTTTACTGGCTTAGAATATCCCACAAGCGAACCAATGGAATAATTAGGGTTTTAAAATGAAAGGTGATTGCCATCCTTTTCTGGCATACGCTTAAAGATGAATGTTTATAGCCTATTAAAATAAGGTACATACCTAAATCAATGGAAATATGGCTTTGAGATAGCCCTTTTGCTGTAATTGCTTTCTACAGCAAAAGGGCTATAATCGTATCACGATTATCGTACAGTATTACGCTGCCTTTCCGTAATACAAAAGACGAAAGGTAAAAAACAGCGAGGAGTTGTTTTAAGACACATGCTACGGGGGGGGGGGGGGGATAAGGTTGAAGTTGAAAGGGAATGTGAAGCAATACGTGGGATATTCACAAAGGGAGCTTGAAACGCAAAAAAAACAAAAAAAAAAAACACATAAGTAAGGTTTAAAACCCGTAACACCCGTAAAATCCGTAAAAACAATCCGTAAAAAATCTTTTAACAAGGTTCCCTTACGTCTTCGGTACCCAGACCGGTTACTAGTTATCTGTTCTTTGGAATCTAAATTAGGGGGTAGTAGGTTGCTAACTTTAGGACCTAAAGGTATCGCAAGTTGAGATATCAGTAATTCAGGAACCCCAAGAAATCCAGCAAATAAAACAGGAGCCATGATAGCAGCTTCCTGATGAACCCCACTGGCTCCTTAGAAACTGTATATATTACATAGTTTCGCCGCTCTAAAAAAGTTTTAAAATTTGATTCCAGGGTGTGGAAGCTATGGAAAAAATTTTCTTGGTTGCAACAACCATGGATAATTTCCAGCAAATAAATGTTTAATGCTTGTAACCTAGAATGTAATCTAGGTTTTTTTTTAATGGAATTTTTGGCTCTATGTAAGAGACGTCATCAGCAAACAGATTAATATAAAATAAGACTTACAATAAAAAAGCTGACCTTTAAACTAAAAAGACTAAACTAAATAGTCCTAACATCATGGCTGGGTGGGTGGTTGGTTGGTTGGTTGCTTGGCAAAAACTATTACACAACTAAACTATTACCAGAGTTAAATAACGGAAATAACGTTCTAGTTTCTCTATCAGTCAAATATTTTTGACAATCTTCATTGGAATGCCGTGTACACGCTCCGAAAATAAAAAAAATAAACTGTTTCTGAGATATCTCCCTCATTTTCTACCAATCACCTTTTTTTTTATATTTCAATATCACATATTTTTCAAATTGAAACCTTTGACCAGGAGACAAATATCCAATATTGTATGTGGTTAACTATAAATTTGTTAACTCTCAACCACTGTTAAATTTTGTTATCAACTTTTTGGCACGATCCAGAAGATGTCTTTGAAACTACTTAGACGTTCTCAGGTTGTTTTTTTTGCTTTTCAAAGATAATAAAGTTAGGGGAAACAAGAGAATGAAGTGAATCCTCATTTTTTTTTCCTGATCGTGCATTTTCTTTGTTTGGGAGAAGGATAGTAGAACTCCCCTAAAGTTGAAGCAATCGTAGGCTTAATAAAGAATTGACAAGAGTGAAAAGCGGGAAGAATTCCAGATAATACATGAATTTTGTGAATGATAATTTGTAGCTCTCGCCTGCGTTTTCACGTGATTTTTGTTTTCACCAAAACTATTGATTAATTTTTTTTTTCTGAAATGCAACAGGGTTTTGTCATTCGCAGTCTTGACTTGCAAGGGGGTCTGGGGAAACGCCTAATATGCGACATTCACAGAGATTTGTTAAGAAAAAAGTTGCGAATGAATTTGTTTCTTACAAAACTGCGGGAGAGAGGAGGAGCGTGGTTGGCCCCAGACGAGCAGGTCGTCCTTGTCTGGGGTGGGTAGATATCATAAAGAAAGATTTAAAGGAAACGGGACCTTTTTGGGAGGGTGTAAAGAGGGAGGCTTTGAATAGATTGGAATGGAGAAGGAACGTGTATAGCTGTGTTGGCCCCTCGTGTTGCGGTGAGTTGTTGTTAGTAGTAGTAGTAGTCGTAATGAATTTTTGGGTTACAAAACTTCAAGACAGAAGAGTAGCATGGTTGACCCCAGACGACTTACTGTGGTAGTGAGCTGTTAAAAGTAGCAGTTGTGGTAGGATAATAAAAGCGCAGCTATATAGTCCTGAACACACGGGATAATTCCCTTTGTACTTCCGTTTCCATGCAACAAATTTTTGGATTTTTCATTTCGTATGGTCTTGAAAGAATTCCTACTTCCATATCCCCTTAAATTTGACCACGTTTTGTCTTTTTAAAGCGCTTGCCAATGACCATATAACAGCAGTGAACACGAAAAATGACCGTTTCTCTTGTTTTCCAAAGTTTCTGGGACAGTAAAAAGAAACTGCATAAAAGTAAATAGAACCAATTAAAATACAAATGTTTTTCATTCAGCTGGTTTTATGATTTTCATTGCTGTAATTCTTATAACAACCCATCTATGTTGAAGGCCCTTAATAACGATAGAAAAATATGAACATGCAGTTATATTCTACTAATGATGCTTAACTGCATATTTGCACAAAAATACAACGCTGAGGAGGCGTCCCTATGACCAGTTTCAGGGTTTCTCCCAACGGAAATATCATCCAGACACATCCATCCCTCAAGAAAATTTTCCCCCGGACAGTTTCCCCGGAACATCTCCATATGTAAAATTGAGTCGGCAAAGAGAAAGTAAGACAAAAAAAAAAGAATTTCACAAAGAAGTTCTGGCAAATGCCCCACATAGAATTCCACATAGATTTCTGTTTAGACACAGGGGTGCTCTATGACACCCTTGTGTATAAACATTTCAATGGGAGTTTTCTCTAAATTTCACAGTACGAATTTCCAGAATAAGACCTTGTTGGACAAATATTAGGGTTTTCCGGTCTAATACACTGCTGCTGACTACATTCGTGTCGCGAGACGGTTTGGCTGATTCTGTCGCTAAAATTTTATGCAGAACGCTGTCAAAGCACTATATTGACTCCGAACGTTGTAAGACAATTTTCTAATAAAAAAGGATTAATTACCAAAGTGATTAAAAAGAAAGAAACAAAGAAGTGCCAAAATAATGGGGTAGGTAGAAGAGAAGTGGACTTGAAATATGATGCATGTTTCAAGTTGAAACATTGATGTAAAAATGTTTATATCAATTAGTGGTCTAAGTTTCTTTATATTGAACCTGAATCTTGCTGGAAGTGTTAAGATTTTTTTATTCTTAATCTCAGTTTCTTGTTCTTAAAATTGCCACTCATGCCGCTGCCCTTATCATCCACCCTATGGAATCTATCTTAAGCCTGGTATTTTTGTATCTGGAGTCATAAGAAAAAAAATCTATCAACTTTTTCTTGAACGCATAGTTCAAGTTGTTTTTTTGTTTGTTTCAAGCAACTCTGAAACTTAAAAAGGGGTTATTAAAACTTTAGTCATTCTCACTAAATTTAAGAGGAAATAACTGTAAATTTAAGAGGATATATATATATATATATATATATATATATATATATATATATATATATATATATATATATATATATATATATATATATATATATATATATATATATATATATATATATATATATATATATATATATATATATATATATATATATATATATATATATATATATATATATATATATATATATATATATATATATATATATATATATATATCAAACAAAACAAAGGAGGGTTTGTAGCCCTAGTGACAGTAATACAGAAAAAAAAAGAGAAAATAAAAAACAACGAAAAAAGAGATTACAATCAACAAACACAAACATAACTACATACTATATAAAGAGGGAAGACCACTAATGGTTGAGTTTTCTAGCGGAGGATTCGAAATCTTCCGCTCGTTTATCAATATTGTTTGCAGGCAGAATCAAATTAAATTTTTGTACCAGAGAAGAATTACTGGTCCAAGGAGGCAGATGTAGCAGATACTTGGCAAATTTAAAATAGATTTGGTTAATATTTTTTTTAGTTGAAGCAGAAAAAATTTCCAAATGGGGTACATAGCAAGAAGATGGGGCAAAATTAGACTGTTGTAAGGTTTGGAAAGTGAAACCGACTAACATTTGTGATATTAGATGTAAGCGAAGCATATGCAATTCGAATCTTTTTAGCGAGGTTTTGAATTACAAGCTTAATGGTTTCTTTAATACTTTTTTCAATGGGCATATCAAGATATATAAATTGATATATTAATAATGAAACAACTAAATATAAAAGGGTCAAATTATATTGTTCAAATTAGTGATCTTTACATAGTTTCCCAGTAGCCCTTGATTTTTGATTAAAATCAAGTTGTTTCGGGCATCAAGCCGTGGTATAATTATAGAAAAAGCCAAGACAGATAATCCGAGTGAGAGGCAAAAACTTGGAATAAGTCCTTTTTAGGATTGTACAAAAATGATGTCATTTAGCTTGATGATAGATAAGTCTATTATCCATCCAGATTCACGTTAAATATAAAAAAAAATGTTACTTCGAAGGCTATCTTAATCATTTCCTAGTAGTGCCATCTATAAAATTCATGAGTATTTGCTAAACTATTGACAACAAGCGCTTTGTTCAGATTAGAAAAAAGAAGTTTGTTCAAAAATCCCTTATCTCATTAAAATATTGAAAAAATCAACAAAAAACATGACTTTTATACTGTCAAGTTATGGCAATTAAATTCTGTTACTTTGGCCATTCAAAGCTGTTTGATCACTTTCCTAGAAATCTTCCAATATTTTAAATTTTTTATAATACGCTCTTAGCATAAGACCTTATCACTCCTTCTTTCTCTTACCACTCTCCTTACCACTTATCACATTCTGAGGCTATCTTAGTTTCTTCCGTAGTACCGCCGTCATTAATATTCACAAATGAAGATTTTTCTGTAAAATTAAAAAAAAATAAATTATTTTTTAGATTTGCGTATATCTATATCTAATATGTAGCATCATATGAGGGATCGTTCGTAGTATTTTTTTATTATTTTGGACTATATTAAATACTTTTTATTCAAACTGAACCCTGACCCTTGACTTATTTGGAACACCTATTCAAGAAATACCCTAAAACACAAAGATTTATTTTTCTGTGTTACAGCACAGATTTAGAGACGAACTACTTATAGAAAATCTTGCGACCACGAAGCTTTTACTCTTTTAACTGGCTTAAACTTTCCTGCAGAAGTACCAGTCAGGTTTTAAAAAACTTTGGATCATTTGTGTCCCCAGAAATTACATTGCCTTGTCAAACTGGACCAGTTGTTTAGCATATCAATTTAGTTACCTTTGGACACTCACAAACCATTCAAAGCAGTTTACGGTTTTATTCAAAGATATCATTTAGGGTTATCGCCACTACCTGATCGATTAGTGAGGTCTAAGAATCTTTTTAACTTAAGCTAATGTCAATAGGATTGTGTAGGGCACTTTCGTATTAGTCGAATGATTTTTGAGTTTTAAAATGCACCATTAATGAGGCATCATATGCACCAAATACACCTATTATACAGTTTCAAAGCTCTAATAAAAACTATATCTTTATCAAAAATATTGCTTGTGAGACATGGCTAATATTCGTGCCCCCCCCCCCCCCCCCTCCTAGACTAGTTCATGTCTCCCAGGGTGAAAAATGCTGGTCTAATGAATTTTGGTTTTAAAACGCACGACTAATATTGTAAAAGATAAAAACGCTTGTAAATGGTTGTTATTGTGTTGGTGGGTGCGTACGACCGACAGGTCATAAGCGTTCGTATCACTTGATCTAGATATGTACTTATGTGTATATATATATATATATATATATATATATATATATATATATATATATATATCAAAACATTGCATGTAATTCATCATGTCGTTTAATAAAACAGCAAAATATACATCCATATAAAAGTCACCTAAAAACAGTGTTAGACTTTTGCTGCTATATGGCAAAATTGGCTATACAGAAAAAAAGCAAATACGACAAACTTTTCTTCTTCGTTTTGTAAAAAAGTGACTGTCCAAATTTAAAATGCAAACGCATAAAAATAGTTCTTAAATAATTTTACAGAGACTGAACCACATCGGTGGTTCACTAGAAAGTGCTTCACAAGAATGCACAACATAGAAAGGGCTTAGTTCTCTAGCCCAAGGCGGTGAAGTATGATAACCAGGACAGCGCGCATTGTGGATGCTTTAAATTAATTCTCACAACAATTTCTCAAAACTTCTCTCTCTGTATCATGTTTTCTGTACCTTAAAAAAGGTGGCGCATGCGTTTGTTCACTCCATAAGTACCACAATTGGGGGAGGGGACCATTTTCCATTGAAAAGGGATGATTTCATTTTTGCATTGACACATCTGAGGCGGAATAGGCATGTTGAAAGGATGCGGTATGGGAGGTATATCCCTTTTGAATATTGTTTATAATCATGCAGATTTGCAAAGGTTACATTTTGCTGTAACCTTCATTTCCTTGCAAAATCGTCATTTTGCTAGCCATTGATAAAGAATATTAAGATGTATATCTCAAAAGTACAATTTACGGGTAATGCTGCTAAATGAAACGAGTGAGGTTGATGAAAGTGAAATCTATTTTCAGAAAACGTTAGTGTAGAGGGGATAGACGAAAAAAATGGGTAGAGGAATTTAATTGGAATGTATACAAATAATCAAACGCTCATACTGTAGGGGAGATGTGGGTACCCTGGGACATTTTCAAATGTATGTCCAATATCTGGAGAACGCTTTGGCCAAATCGCCTGATTCTGCTACTCACTTAAGTGGAATTGCTTGGGCTTTCTCCCAGATTTTTTGTAGATTATTTTCTTAATCTATCTTTTTGGTACCAATGATTTTCCGAACCCTCCTCTTCTGTCCCAGAGTACCCTGACCCCAAGGTACTCTGGGACACGGTTAAGGGTACTCTGGGACACAGTGCACTTTTTGATCAAATTTCATTTATTACAAACCTATAGTCAACTTCAATGAAAATAAAAACATAATAAAAAAACTTGTAACATTATTCATTCAACGGGGAACTGCGAAAGGTCAATATCAAAAGTCAGGGCTTTCACAGCCCGTTCTGTGCCTCCACTAAGATTCGGTCTTGGTAGGCGTAACTCGATCTCATCTGTCGTGACAAAGGCTTCGTCCTTTGGCTGTGGAAATACGAATTTCCACGTAGGGACTTTCCGTTTTAGGAAGTTCACACTGTACCCTTCCAGTTCAATCTCCAAGACTTCACCAGCATAATACTTTGAACTTTTCTTACTGACGTACCTAACCAGTACAAAATCGCCAGGCTTTATCTCCGTTGGTTCTTTCACAGTCTCTTCCATGTCACTCAGGTGCAAGGAATCATCAGTGTCAGCACAGAGCTCAACAGAAGCAGCATCACTACTGTCGCTAAAATCTAAAGCCACCTTTGCTTGATCTCTTTTTTTTATCTTGCTTTCTTTTCGTTATCTTCTGTTTTTTATTTTCCTTTGCTTCTTCCTTCTTTTTTCTCTTCAGGTCTCTCTGCCTCTCTGTTTCAAAAATGGCATCCTTAACGGGGGTTGCAGTCAAAATCTTGGACTGGCCAGGCTTCCTTCCTCCTTTTTTTTCTGAATATCAATTTGACGTTTAGGAAGGGGAAGTATTTGATCGAGCAGAACACAGACTGAACCACCAGCGCCCACTGACTCCCTGTCTGACAGCCCACTGTCCGCTTGCGTTGATGAGCTGCTCCCTGCGCCGACATTGATCTGCACTTCATCTGTCGGATCGCAGGGATTGCTGACGGGAGTCAGGGATGGAAGAAAGTCTGATTCTTCCCAGACATTGGGATTAAACGGATGGATTCCTGGTTTAGAAAAGCCACTCATTATGTTGGTTGGGTTGAATGCTTTAGGGAAAGCAACCCCAAGAAGTTCAGAGATTTCGTATTCCGTGACTGGTCTTCCAGGATGGTTTCTTAGCCAGTTTTCAATAGCTTGGTAGAAATATGTTTTAAGTGGTGAATAGACGGTCACATCAAGGGGCTGCAGCCTGTTTGACGTGTGTGGAGGAAATGTCAGTATTTGCAACCCCATCTCTTTCGCAGCAGAAATGAAGCTGTAGCTCATGTGACTATCATGGTTGTCCATGAGAAGAAGGACTGGTTGCTCAGGAGAGCACCTTACGTACCTTTTAAAGTGCTCAAAGTAGCCAAGGAATAACTCGGTCGTCATCCATGCATTTCCGGGCTTTCCACTGGCGACAGCTTTTGTCCCTGGTGGTGCTCCATCTAAGAGTCTTTCAACAAAGCGGGTCCTTCCAAAGATAAGGTAAGGGGGAATGAAGCTTCCCATCGCATTGATAGTTCCAACCATTGTAACTAGTTTTCCTCTTTCCTGTGATGTAGTTGCTCCTAGCTGCTTTACACCTTTAGGGCTAAGTACCTTCCGGCATTTCTGTTGAACATTCGATAAGCCCGTCTCATCCATGTTGTAGATGCGGTCAGCTGGAAAATGAAACTTCGACTGTAGCTCTTCAAGATGTTTATAGAATGTGTCAACTGCAGCACGGTTGAAACCAAGGTTGCGATGAAGGCTGGTGCTTTCCGGTCTCCTCAAGGAAATTCTTGTATGTCTCTCCATGAAACCTTTATACCAGTCTTCTCCTGCTGCTTCATTGTCATCCCATGATTTAGGGTATTTCAGGGTGTTCGCCTTGGCAAATTCCCAAGCTAATTTCTTTGTCCGTTTTTTCGTAAGTCCGTAGTTCATTCGTGATGAAAGTAGAATATAAGATTCGAGTGAATCTTCCATTTCAGAAGAGAATACTTTTTTCACATCATAGCGTGCTGTGAAGCGAAATGCAACTTTTTCTTCGTCTGCCGATGTGGAATATGCCTTACAGTACCGAGAAAGTGTCGATTTCTGAACAGCATGCAGTGTTGCTGCAGTTCTGATTGGCATTCCATCTTTTAAGTGAGCCATTACAGCAGCCTTCATGTTTTCTTCGTCCCAGGCATAAAGAGAAGGATCAGACTTCTTCTTCCTCGGCATTCTGCAAAAAATGATACTTTTAGGAACGAAAAGCAAAGAATCGTTTTTATTGTTGCCATGGCTAACACAGTTTGAAAGATTTTCTGGTGTATATCAGGCAGTTCCGTCTCACAGCTCGACCTTTACATTACATTATCAGTTGTTGAAATGAGGGTACCCTGGGACACAATGAACAAAAGGCGTCCCAGGGTACCCAGGAACACGTGTCCCAGAGTACCCAAACAGGTAGCTCTCCACACAAACTTCATCTTCTGCCCCTAGATGGTAGTTCAGGTCAACCACTGAATAACATTTTGTAGCCTAAAGAAAACTACTTCAGACAAAAAAACATTCAATACCCTCCGACGAACTGTTCAAAAGATTTTTGTAAAAACCAGGTCCTTTTTCTTACTCAAACACCCATAAAAAACTCTTACCTAAAATCTCTGATGAAAATGTTTCTCGATTTCTTCAGGAAAACACATGCATACTTACTGATAGATGGCACGTCGTTCGTCATTCAGGCGGGATTTTTGAACAATTTTTTTTCACAAAGGTACCATGTCCCATCTTCCCCACATCTCCCCTAATCACACTATTATAGCACTACTGTTGTAGCACTATTGTTATAGCACTACTATTATAGCATTACTGTAGTCACACTGTTATGTAGTCGCACTACTGTAACTACTATAACTGTAGCGTATTGTTAGGGTGGAGGTATATTGCCAATAAACCTCAGAGTATTGAATAGTAGTAAATCAATGCTTTAGTGGCGTTCACACTGCCTATGTAATCTATCCTATGTGGTTAAGTTAATTAAACCATAATCTTTTGAACTTAAAAAATTTATTTGACACCCGGCTAACGTATAAATCCATTAAACATTCATAACTGTAGTTAAAAGTATTCACAATTTTCAAAAGCAAACTGTTCAAAAATTAAACATGTGAAATAAAGATTCAACCTCTAATAAAAGTTAAAGGCTTTATGGAAAAATTTATGAATTGGTTTTCCAATTCATCCCGAAATTTCATTTTGTTGCTTGTGGAGTGACATGAGAGGTGTAGCATAAGTGGGAGATGGTAACGTCGGAAATGAAAGGGGGGAATCAATGCCAGGTTTTCTTCTCACTCAATTGGACTATCTGTCTTGGCTTTTTCTACAATTAGCCATGACCTGATGCCCACAACTATTCCATTTTAATGGAATATAGAACTCAGAGTCTACTTAGCAATGCCCACGTTACGGACAAAATTTGCTTACATAATTAGATTACATAATGTAAAAAGTTCTGCTAGTGTGAAAGGTGCTAAAATGTAGTAAGAAAGCACCATTACACAGTGGTAATTCTCACTATATGTCGCTTTGAACTGTAAACAACCATAATTCTCTCTATATACCGCTTTGAACTATAAACAATGGACATTGTCATTATACGTCGGTTCGAACTCTAAACAACCATAATTCTCTCTATATGTCACTTTGAACCATAAACTGTGGTAATTCTCGCCTTACGTCGCTTTGAACTCCAAACAGCGATAACTCTTACTATATGTTGCGTGGAACTCTAAACAACGGTTATTCTCGCTCGATGTCGCTTTGAACACAGATATGCATGTAGAGAGATGGAGAAATTCAGCAAAAGAATTTTGCTCATAGAAAATGTTCAAAAAGAAATAGTTAGGGTAAATTCGTTGTATGTGTTCAGTTCTTACCTGTCTCACATTTTTGGCAATCTTTCATTTTATTTTCAAATATGTCAGGATTAAACATTATGCTTTTTCCTTATTAGTAAAACATTCATTAGAAAAGTGCCTCTCACAGAGGTAGCATCCAGTTATTTTTGAGTTTTTTTAAAGCCACGGTTTTAAAGCTATTGTGCTTGTCTACTATTATTTGTGGGGTAATTTAACAAGATTTTCTGATAATTTATTTTTGACACTGCGCAATGAAGTTAAATTGAAGGACTTGGAGAAACTAGGTTCTATTCGCGTGAAAATGCGCGTAGGCCTATCATCATCAGTGGAATTACTAATGCTACCTTACACGACATTGTTGAAAATTGAAATATAAGACTTAAAAAACCCATTAATTATGTCTTTTTTTAACGGACATGAGTAATTGACGAAGGATTGACAACTCTCACCCCTCCTCCGTAGATTTCATTTAAGAAAGGGGGATAATGGGGTAGTTGCCCCCGATAGTTTGTAAAATATTATATTTTTTAAATAAAGCTAAAAACGATAATTGATGAGAAATCAGTTTGTGTGCTGCCAGGTTCATTTAATTATCAGAACATAATATGTGGCTAGGTTAGGAGGTACATTTGAATTAAATTCTCATTTAGTTAACGTTAATACGGGAAAATTACGATAGCGTTAGTTTTGTTTGAAGTTGGTAAGTGCACACAATGAACCACCGGTGAGGCTCCACTACTGGAACGCGCGGTAGCAGGACTACCAGCTTCGTTTTATGTCTGTTTGATAAAAAACGAGTAGCGTTTAACCGATGCCCGCGCCACCTTCAGTTCTTAACCGCTTGGTGTCCTGTATCCATTGTAAAATAATATCCCAAGATAAGTTTTCCGACAGCTTAAAAACACGTTTAGGCTTGTATTTTTGACAAATTTTCCGGAAAAGAACCTCCGAATCCCGCCCCCTTTCCTCTGAAGGGTATCTCACATCTTCCCGGAAATGGGCCTCCTCTTGCCCCCTCCCCCAAGTGAAATGCTAAAATTACGGTCTCGCCCACCTCCTACCCTTTTTCTTTTCTTTATGGTTTCTCTGTCGGCTGTGTTTTGTGAGTTGCACATAAATAACTGTGCGCACGACATGCGTCAGTTATATGCACAGATATATAGCTTATGATTTTGTGTGAAACTGGGCCTTTGGTGATCCTAGATCTACTATGACAAATTAAATTGTAATCCTTATTATTTTGTATGAGCATTTTATTTTTGTGTAATTGATTTGTTTTCTTTTAGTTACCTCACAAATCTGGATCGTATTGCTGCCCCTGACTATTTACCCACACAGCAAGATATACTTCGAGTTCGAGTGCCAACAACTGGCATTATTGAATACCCATTTGATTTACAAGAAATCAGATTTAGGTAGCTATTTTTTAATCCTTAACTGCTTATTTTGTTTTATTGGATATGGAGAATTTACTGATAAAACATAGTTAGCCTACAACAAAATTACAACCATAGTCAATGAACAGCATGTATTAACTTAATACACAACTTGACTCAATACAACTTAATCAACTTACTACATAAATAAAGGGACATGAGTGCATCACACCAAAAAAGGTAAAAAATGGCGTCTTGGTTTTTGGCGGGTAATCAGTGGTGGGCGGCTGTTCGTCATTGATCTCTTGTAGTGTTTTTGTTCTTTGGTGTATTTAATGATGTATTATGTGGTTTAAATTTAGTGTTGAGTTTATCCGTATTTTTTAAAGACCGGAAGAAGAAATATCAATCCCTGCGACCCGTGAAAGAAGTCGTAACCGAAGGTTACGGATTCGAGTTCTGGTGTCGCTGGTTATTTGGTTTGGAACGGGGTTCAATGATATATAATGGGGTTGAAGCTTAGTCAGAGTCAACCCAAAATCAACCCCTGCGACCCGTGAAAGAACTCATAACCGGAGGTTACAGGTTCGAGTTCTGGTGTCGCTGGTTATTTGGTTTGGAACGGCGCTGAATGGTGTGTAACGGGGTTGAAGCTAAGTCAGAGTCAACCCAGATCTAAAAGGGTTCCTGGAGAAGTCTGGGGGGGCACGTAAAGTATCGGATGATTTACCCCCAACCTCGCATTGCACTTCAGGCCGATGGTATTGAATCAGGAGATCGGTACCTGCTCAACGTAAATCATTGGTCTGAATGCGGAATTTTTTTTAAATGAAATTAAATGCCAAATTTAAATCATAACCAAAAAAGCTAGCGTTTACACAAAGTTTTCAATTTGTTTGCCTCCTTTTTAGGGGACTCCTGTTTAGTCCTCCTTTGTCAGTTCACTACCAGACAAGAAAAATTTCTGAAGGTGCTTTTTTTGCCTTGTATGTTTTTTCCCAGTAAATGGCAAGTTCCACAATTTATAGTGGATTTTGCAATTTTTTAAAGAAGGAAGTTATATTGAACCTATCAACCCCCCTTCCTTTTGGGTATAGGTGTGGTTAATATCACCCTTGCTGAGGATCAATTTAAGGTAATTTGATCCCTCCTCTGCTTATAGATACACTGTTTGTTTCTGGAAATGTTTAGGGGCTACCAGAATAGCCTTCTATTAAACTATCTTTTGCCACTTAGTAAAAGACTAGGGGGGTATCAGACACCTCCGTTTGGCGCTGCTGGAAATATGCTCCTGCTTAAAAGTTTGTTTTTTGCTATTTCATGTTGTTTTAGCCTTTTTATGTTTTAGCATTTCGACGTAGTTTCCTCTTCCATTTTTCATAATTGTTTCTTTTTCCGTTATTGTTTTGAATTGTTTCTGAATTATATTCCTACCGACACTAAGAATGATCTTAGTATCTGTAGTTGATTTTACTTGTATATTCTTATCTAATCGTTTGTTTTTATAATTTATTTAATAGTTTAATTATACAAGAATTGTGTCAACATCTGTTTTTTTATTTTATTCTTTCAATAGCTTTTTTCTTTTGCTACAGATCCTAGTGTCTTTAGTTGATTTTACTCTACTAGTAGGTTTTTTTTTATCTAATCGTACAATTTTTAGAATTTATTTATTAGTTTAATAATACAGATATTGTGTCTATATCAGTTTCTTTTTTTTTATTTATCAATGTCTTTTTTTTACTGTTCTTTTTTTTTTATCTTCATAATAATGATAAGGGCGTGGCAGCTAATTTACAATACTCTCCATGACTGACGTGAGGTGTTTGTTTTTGACAAAACAACACTATCAATTATTTTTTATTGAAATTATGATTTGCTTCAGCTGTTATTATTATTATTTATTTGCAAACCATTCTTGCGAAATTAGGAAAACAGACCAATGAAAAAGTAGAAATAGAAGAAAAAATCAAGAAATAGATTTTTTAATAGAAATAGAAGAAAAAAGAAAAATCACAATAAACACAAGAACAAATGATTGCAAAACACATGTACGTCAATACGTTGAAGTGCTGCACATTTTCTAAAAATATTACCCGGATTTGTACCATGATTGGGTTTATAAACATTGATTCGAGCTCAGAAAATTTTCTGTTGAACTTTTTGAGCACTCGCGTATCTTGAAGAGTTTTATCGATCAGCAGACCCAGGTATAAAATCGACTTAGAGGGCAGAACTATTTGTGACCCTAGTTGGATTGCAGGTTGAGACATAAATATTGCAATTAAATAAAAGTACTTCCCTAAATAGATATAGTATATTCTGGTTATAACCAAAAAGAAAATTGGTTGTAGAAATCGGAAACAACGTCTTATGAAAACTCCACCGAAAACGCTGAAGAATTCAAAGACATTGTATTTAATATCTAGTGATAACTTCACTGAAAACACCGAAGTTTCGCCTCAAAACAAATAAAGACTCAAGTAAAACGGGGCTTTAATCACTTTCTTTTCCCTAACGGCCAAATTTTTCCTCTTTGACCACTCTTCTAGCTATGTTTATAAATAAATTTCATTATTATAATTATAATTTCATTATGTTTATAAACATAATTTCGATAACAATGGTGTTTACTATTTTAGTTAATCACTCTTTTGATTCTAACCATTCTAAGATATAGCCGTTACTCAGGGTAAACGGCGAGATCTGAATGCAAAATTTTGCAGAATGCGGCCTCTAATTTTTTACACCAGCCAACTTACACCAGCCAAACTTAAAACAATGGGTTACATGGGTTTACCCTCTCTTGGGTTTACACCAGCCAACTTAAAACAATGTTTCCTACTAGAGGTTTGTGAATAACAATTTTCATGGCTAAACTGTTTTTATAGGATGTTTGATTTTGGTGGCCAAATGTCCCTAGTTTCCCCACTTCCCTAGTTTCGCCATTTATTTCGTTCTTCGATTCTAACATTTCGAAGATATAGTGTGACTCGGGAAAAACAGTAAGATCCGACCGCAAAATTTTGCAGAATCTGGCCTCCATTCTTTTATCTGTCTCTTGGGTTTACACCAGCCAACTTAAAACAATGTTTCCTGCTAGAGGTTTGTGAATAACATTATTTCATGTCTAAAAGGTTTTTTTTTGCTTTTGTATAATTTTTTTGTTTTTGTATAATTTACGAAATTTTTTTTGTAGGATGGTTGATGTTGGTGGCCAAAGGTCCGAACGACGAAAGTGGATCCACTGTTTCGAAAATGTCACTTCTATTATTTTTCTTGTTGCTCTTTCCGAGTATGATCAAATTCTGTTCGAGTCCGATAATGAAGTAAGTGCTTTATATTTATAAAACTTTGGATACATCCTGGCCTATGGTGTTGAAGTTGGGAGGTAATGGGTTTCTGAGCTCCACCCTTCCTTTAAAAGAGTATATTCAGAAAAGTCAAAATTTTTAATGGAATTTTAATGGGATTTAATTTCATTTTTAATGGAATTTTTCATGTGGTTGTGTACTGCGAATATTTGCTCATTATACTTTTGACTATTCTTTAGTTTTGGAGAGGGGGGAGGGGGAGTATAAAAAAGAGACATGCAGTTTCTGGAAATGTAGGGGAAGGGGTCAAAATGTATTTTTCAAAATTCATGGGGGCAATTTTCATGTTTTTCAATGAAAATTTAAAAAAGGTTCTTTCATTGAAAATACCAAAAAAAGAAGCGGTTTTCAAAATATCGGGGGGGGGGCGTATAGGGGGAAAAGTGAGGTTTGTACGTAACGACTGTGATTAGCTCATAAAGTAAAGTTATGAATTGCTGTGAATTACTTACCTAGCCTTAAAATCACTTAATTAACTCGAATTATTGTTTCTAAAAATGTTTGAACTCCTCCATGAGTAGAGAACTCACTCATGGGTAGACAACAGTCCTTCAGTAAGAGGAGACATACCAAGAACAACTTTTAGATTGTTAATTCTTCATTAACCAGTCAGATTTTAAATCGATGGATCTGAAGCAGCGAATCCTTGAATTTCTGCAATAGTTATTACGCGCAAGAATGTTTCAATTTTGATACAGTTTACATCGTCATATACATCTGTCTTTTCTTTTTTATTACTGTTCTGTCATCTATTTGTTTTGTAGAAGATGGTTGGGGATAATTTTATAAAACAATTTGTGAAGCTGCTGATGGTCTCTTAGGGAAGGATAGGACTGCTGCTAGGAATATTAGTGAAAAAGCTTTATATTTAATAGAGAGGAGAAGAGATTCTTATAAGAATTATCTGAGTGACAGATCATATGAAAATTAAAGGAATGTAAAAAAAAAAAGTGGAGAATGCATAAAAATATGAACTAAGGAGGTTTGAAGTGGAGGCTATGGATAATATTGCCGAGGATTATGAACTAAGGAGGTGTGAAGTGGAGGTCATGGATAATATTGCCAAGGATCTGGAAGATGCAGCTAGACGGCATAATAGTAAAATATTGTACTGGCATGTTCATAAATTGAAAGGGAGCAGTCAATCCGGACTTGTCCCAGTGAAGATAGGAATAGGGCCGCAATTAGTGATAAGGAAAGAGTTAAAGAGAGATGGGCAGAACATCTTGAGAATGTGCTAAACCGAGATAGAGTTGCAGGAAAAGATATAGAGGAAATGAAATTGTGATACCCTGGATGTGAAGGAAGATTTGTTTTGTGAGGAAAAATTAGTGACAGTTCTAATAGATTAAAAAATAATAAGGTTCCAGGTGCTGATAGTGTGGTACATGAGTTTCTTAATTATGGCGGCTCTGAAGTTAGAAATAAGTTACTAAAGATTATGAATATATTTTTGAAAGGGGGAAAGTACCTAACGATTTTAGGAAAACCTTAATTAAACCACTATATAAGAAAGGTGATAAGAGTCAGTGTGGTAATTATCGAGGCATTAGTCTGGTTTTTGTAGGTAGCAAATTACTTGGCAATATGATACTTTTTGACTAATAGATGCTGTAGACAAAGTTTTAAGAGAGGGACAGTGCGGTTTTAGAAAAGGTAAAGGATGTATCGACCATATTTTCACTCTTGGGTTAGTGTTTGAGAAGTGCCTTAGTTGTCGAACACCTTTAGTTCTCAGTTTTGTAGATTATGAGCAAGCGTTCGATTCTGTTGATAGAAGAGCTTTAGCAAAGGTCTTATCCTTGCATGGTATACCAGACAAATATATTAAAGTGATTAGTGCTATGTACGAGAATAACATTGCTGTGGTTAAGGTAGGAAATGAGGTTACCAGCTGATTTTGTATTAAATGAAGAATTAAGCAGGGTTGTGTTCTATCCACCTTTATATGGATCATTTTGACGGACTTTGTCTTAGGAGCACAGGATAGGCAATAGGAAACCACGGAATCAAATTGGGAGGAAAACCCTCATAGGATTAGATTATGCTGATGATTTAAGCATCCTAGATGAAAGTGTGAGCTAAATGAATGAACTTTTAGAGGTTTTGCAAGTTCAGGGTGCTAGAATAGGTTTGAAAATTAATGCTAAGAAGACTAGGTCACTAAGGCTAGGAATAAGTGAAGAAGAAAAGGTGACGCTGGGTAAAGAAAATATTGATCCGGTGGGTAGCTTCAGTTAGCTTGGTAGTATCATTAGTAAGGAGTGGAGCAGTGTGGGAGCAGTGAAGATGTTAAAAGTAGAATAGCCAAGACTCAGGGTGTTTTTTCGCTGTTAAAAGAAAGTTTGGAAGAATAGATAAGTCTGTAAACCAAGATTAGAATATTGGAAGGTACAGTAATGACAGTGGTCAAATATAACTGTGAAGGCTGGGAACTCGGAAAAGAGGATGAAGATTTACTAGATGTTTTCCAGAGAAATTGCCTACGGGCGGTTCTGCGTACCCGATTGACTCACCGTATTTCAAAAAGTAGGCTGTACGAAAAAGTGGTTCAATCTTGCTTTCTAGGGCTATAATGAAAGAAAGGTTGAGATGGCTAGGGCACGTTCTGCGGATGAAGGATGACAGAATGGCGAAGATTGTCCTTTTTGGCTAACCGTCTAGGGCTAAAAGGAAAGCAGATCGTCCTCTTCTAGGGTGGGAGGATGTCATAAAGAAAGATTTAATTTCCTGGGAGGGTGTAAAGAAGGAGGCTTTGAATATATAGGGTGCAGAAGAAGCGTGCGTAGCAGTGTTGGTCTCAGGCGATTTGGTGCTGCGGTGAGTTTTTAGTAGTAGTAGTAGTAGTAGTATAGTTGACTCCGGGTGTTGACTAATAAAGACTGTTCCGTCAATATGATGTTTCCAGCTTGTACACTTATCAAAGATATGCGCATTGCGCAAATGTCTTTATATTTTTCATTGACTTAATGGGACTGACGAGGCTCATGACTAGTTTTTGTTTGTTTCTTTTTTTGATCGTGTACCGAGCCTAAAAGTGTATTCTGTCCTGGAAAATGACTTGATATGTCCTCCAATGTTGAGTTAAGAGTTAAGAGTTATGCAAGTTAAGAGTATTGAGAGTGAGGAATTAAAACGGAATCTCAGTGCCTCTGCTTGATAATGACTAGTTCACCTCTTATAATTTTGTCAAATTTAGTTTACATCATACCAACACTATATAAAACCCCTATCCAAAACCATACACTGAGGGGCATTCAAAAAGAAGATAAGCTGTTCAATCCCCATTCGATCCTCCTTACATACATTACCCTGGTGATCTTCCTTTTGAGAACAGCTTAGCAGCAATTTGTGGCTATTACCTCAAAAGTAGGAAAATGTCAGATAAGATTTGACAATACAACGACTACGATTGGGGAATAGATAACTTCGAAGACCACACTGCCTTTCCATGACGAAAGTAAAACAGTTCAAAACAGGGATGATACCTTTTTATTGACAGTGAAATATAAAATTATTTAACTGGATATTTCGAACACATATACAGTGTTCATCATCAGCAGTAAAACTAAAAGACACGAATAAAAATAAACAAAATTTATACCTAATAAACTAATTACATATAGTTTATTGCTCTTATTTTTTTTCAATGCAACAGCTGAGGCAAATCTCCTTGACCTTTTCGGTTCCGGTTCATTAGATTTAACTGACGTATTATGTGGATAGAGATCATAGCTCTTAGGTGAAGTGATATTTACTTTATTTGACCTCAGTAAATTATCATAAATTGAGTTCAATCCAAATTCAACTGTATCTCTGTTTATGGAATTATTCTTGAATAGAATTTTTTTAATTTCGATTGTTTCCCTGAAAGTTTGCTTTAAACCTTGATCCCTAGAAATCAAAGAAACATTTTCAAACAAAATAAAATGATTTGGAAAATTAAAGATATGCTCCGAGAGGGCCGACGTGGAATCTTCAGGTTTGGTATTTTGCTTTAAAGATGATGAAATGGAATTATGATGTTGTAGCAATCTCGTTCTTAAATTCTGGTTAGTACGTCCCACATAAGAGCTTCCACAAGTACATGGAATTTTATAAACCCCACTTTGTTGCTCTACGGAAGTCCGATCTTTTCCAGAATTTAAAAAAACTAGCCACTCAAACCTAAAAACTTTTCACTCAAACCTGGAACATATGGTAGAGAACAAAAGATATCTTTCTTTTCTGTTGTTTCCAGAATATCGTCAGAACATTCTAGAAATTTTTTCCTTCTTTTCGAAAAAGTCTGGTCAATTAACCAACCCGGATAATGGTTACTTATTAAAATGTCTTTTAGCAATAATAATTCCTCCTCAATGAATTTTGGAGAACAAATTCTAAAAATGCGGTCAGTTAAAGATATGATTAAACCAATTTTTACTTGGCGGGCATGACCGGAGAAAAATGATAAAAATCTGTTATTGTTATTAGGTTTTCTGTAAATCTTAAAATCCAGACTATTTTCATTTTTTAAAAGAAGGATGTCCAGAAAAGGAAGTTTATTATCCTCTTCTAATTCTATTGTAAATTTTAAATCCCCTCCCCAAAAATTAAGATGTTCTAAAAAACTTTTTAATTCCTCCACCCCATATTTCCATACTGAAATTATGTCATCCATATATCTCCCCTAAAATTTATGTTTTAAAAAATATGAATCTAACGCTATTGTTTCAATATTTTCTACAAAACAATTTGCTAATAAAGGACTTAAAGGGGCCCCCATAGGTAAACCATTTACTTGTTCGAAAAAAACCCCTCTGAAGTGAAAAAAATAAGAGAACATATTGCACAACCTAACTAAACTCATTATTACACCGACCTCCAAAACTGTTTCACCACCAATTAAGTCCAAATTTCTTAGTATTAGTAAATTAGAACAAGGTCCAAAATTTTGTTTTAAAACTAATAGAGTCCCAGTAGAAGAAAGTATCTCTTCAATAGAAACATCTTTACATAGAAACCCCATCCTAATTAAAGATGTTAGCCTAGTAAGAGCTTCTACTGTTAAAGCCCTGTCAGAGTTTGCTTTAAAACCAGAAATCCCTAACAATTCTATCAAAGACATAAAGATTCTTAATAATTTAAGAAGGGATGAATCTATTATTATTACAAAAGCAGACAAGGGTAACACTTTAGTGGTAATGGACACCAAGGACTACGATTCAAAATTAAACGCTTTACTGAAAGATGAAAAAACGTACAAACAACTTTCTTTTGACCCAATGGACTCATACACAAAGAAGTTTAAGAACGAGTTAAAGAGTTTGAAGGAAGAAGGGAAGATTACACCTCAACTTTTCTACAAATTCTTACCAAGAGGTTCTTTGTGCCCTAAATTATATGGACTTCCAAAGATACATAAGCCAAATCTGCCATTACGACCAATTGTTGCAAGTAACAAGTCACCAACAAGTGCTCTGAGTAAGTGGCTAGTGTCATTGTGTAAACCACTCATGTCTACACAAATTTCTTACATTAAGAATCCGTCAGAACTTGTAAAAAAACTAAAAGGAGTTGAGATTTCTTCAAATTCTATAATTTTAAGTTTCGACATAGTGTCAATGTATACGAGTATTGATGTAAAAGCTGCAGAATTTCTTCTTGAGAGGAAGATACTAAGAAATTTGGACTGAATTGGTGGTGAAACAGTTTTGGAGGTCAGTGTAATAATGAGTTTAGTTAGGTTGTGCAATATGTTCTCTTATTTTTTTTTTCAATTCAGAGGGGGTTTTTTCGAACAAGTAAATTGTTTACCCATGGGGGCCCCTTTAAGTCCTTTATTAACAAATAATTTTGTAGAAAGTATTGCAACAATAGCGTTAGATTCATATTTTTTAAAACATAAATTTTGGGGGAGATATATGAATGACATAATTTCAGTATGGAATTATGGGGTGGAGGAATTAAAAAGTTTTTTAGAACATCTTAATTTTTGGGGAGGGGATTTAAAATTTACAATAGAATTAGAAGAGGATAATAAACTTCCTTTTCTGGACGTCCTTCTTTTAAAAAATGAAAATAGTCTGGATTTTAAGATTTACAGAAAACCTACTAACAATAACAGATTTTTATCATTTTTCTCCGGTCATGCCCGCCAAGTAAAAATTGGTCTAATCATATCTTTAAATGACCGCATTTTTAGAATTTGTTCTCCAAAATTCATTGAGGAGGAATTATTATTGCTAAAAGACATTTTAATAAGTAACCATTATCCGGGTTGGTTAATTGACCAGACTTTTTCGAAAAGAAGGAAAAAATTTCTAGAATGTTCTGACGATATTCTGGAAACAACAGAAAAGAAAGATACCTTTTGTTCTCTACCATATGTTCCAGGTTTGAGTGAAAAACTTAAAAGAATTTTACAAAATAATGGTTTAAAGGTAGCTTTAAGAGGTAGTAATACTTTGGCTAGTTTTTTAAATTCTGGAAAAGATCGGACTTCCGTAGAGCAACAAAGTGGGGTTTATAAAATTCCATGTACTTGTGGAAGCTCTTATGTGGGACGTACTAACCAGAATTTAAGAACGAGATTGCTACAACATCATAATTCCATTTCATCATCTTTAAAGCAAAATACCAAACCTGAAGATTTCACGTCGGCCCTCTCGGAGCATATCTTTAATTTTCCAAATCATTTTATTTTGTTTGAAAATGTTTCTTTGATTTCTAGGGACCAAGGTTTAAAGCAAACTTTCAGGGAAACAATCGAAATTAAAAAAATTCTATTCAAGAATAATTCCATAAACAGAGATACAGGTGAATTTGGATTGAATTCAATTTATGATAATTTACTGAGGTCAAATAAAGTAAATATCACTTCACCTAAGAGCTATGACCTCTGTCCACATAATATGTCAGTTAAATCTAATGAACCGGAACCGAAAAGGTCAAGGAGATTTGCCTCGGCTGTTGCATTGAAAAAAATAAGAGCAATAAACTATATGTAATTAGTTTATTAGGTATAAAGTTTGTTTATTTTTATTCGTCTCTTTTAGTCTTACTGCTGATGATGAACACTGTATATGTGTTCGAAATATCCAGTTAAATAATTTTATATTTCACTGTCAATAAAAAGGTATCATCCCTATTTTGAACTGTTTTACTTTCGATTGGGGAATGTACTGAATCTCGGTTATATCCAGGGCTGTGGAGTCGATTATAAATTATAGCTAACTCAGACATTTTCATTATACCGACTCTATCTCCATTCACCAAAATTTTACTAAAAATCTAACTCCACAGCCCTATTTAAAGCTGTTAATGTTAGAACCGATTCCGATTAGACATTTTCAGTATACCGACTCTTAACTCCATTCAGCAAAAATTTACTAAAAATCTAACTCCACAGCCCTGTTTGTATCAGTAGCTATAACCTAGTAATGAGCGTACTTTAGGCCGTAATAAGTGAAAATAGAATCAAAGGAGTTTCAAGGAGACTTAGTGAAATACAATAATAATTTCAAGATTTTTGTGGGGCGGTGGGTCATAAGACATCCCCTCTCTTAACTTTTGTACTTGTCAAGTTGAAGGTTTGGTCAATGTTTTTTTTTTTTTTTTTTTTTTTTTTTTTTTTTTTTTTTTTTTTTTTTTTTTATTTAGATGATATTTATTATCTTTGGGTCTATTATGTAGAAAGCTGCGATCGGATTTTAGTTACCGTAGTGCAGAGGTAACGAGACTCCTTTGGAAATGAAAGATTTGAGTTCAAAACCAATCTGCGGCAATATTTCTCCTCTCTTAACATGTCCTTTCGGTTTGCTCTACAGGAAGGACACAAGGACATTAGCAGTGAAGAAACGTAGTAAATCCAGTGCATATATACCAATCTTAGTGCAAATGGAAACTAAACGTCGGTTCAGAGAACGTGGTTGATGGAAGAGCCCGTTTTCAATTTCCGCGGGATTAGCAATACAAATTTGGATTTTTTTTTCTTTTTAAGTTTTTTTGTGTGGCTCATCTCAGAAAGAAAGAGAAAGCAAAGAATTAAGCCAAATAAATAGCTGTATCATTTTTATGCTCCTTCAAATAAGTTTTGGAAGGAAAATTTATAGTGCGATCAAACTTAGTATGTAAAATTGTACTCAAATGTTGCTGAAAAATTTTCCTTTTATTTCACTGACTTTTTATAGACATAATATAAAATTATATCTTGTACGAAGCACTAAATCATTTTGCATTTGAGCCTTAATGTATTCTTAGATGAGTATTATCACAATATCGTATTATTTTTAGTTATGCAAACTTGTTTTGTGTTTTTGCAGAACCGGATGGAGGAATCCAAGGCCTTGTTCAAGACGATAATAACTTATCCGTGGTTTCAACATTCCTCCGTGATCCTTTTTCTAAATAAGAAGGACCTCCTTGAAGAGAAGATCATGTACTCGCATATAGTCGACTATTTCCCTGAATATGATGGTGAGTACCCTAATGCCCTAATTGAGCTAGACCCATAGGATAGGGGAAGCTGATGAGAAAGGGAACTTTAGTTTTGATTCTGATAGAGAAAAACAAAGAAGGATCTACCAAACACAGAGCAATGAATAGATTACTCTCCTATATTACCGTCTTAAAAATCCGAATTTCCATTTGTTTATTTTTGTGACGTTTTTTCGTAAACTTCCATTCAGAATGATTTTTATTGATACGTAGGTGTAGCTAGCGCTAACTTGAGCCAATCTGATTGGCTCAAATCGGAACCAGCTAAATCTCGATATTGATTGAATATCATTGTGAATGGCTTTTAAGCCAATCGCTTTATTCCTTGTTTCGGGAGAGACAAATAGCCCTGTTTTTTAAAAACCATATTGAGTTGGGAACTTGCTGCTCTGTAAACTGTTTCTGTTTACAAACAGTTAGTGCCGTCTAGTATTATCAATAATAAATCCAAAAATTAATCACGAACACCATACCAACAATAATTGTTGTATTTGTTTACTTTATTTCTTCTCCTTTCTTTTTTACTTATACTTTACATCGAGTTGAAGTGAAAATACAACTTGTGGCAAAAGTGTTCTATCAGTATATTTGTGTTATTTTTCTTACTAGCCTATTTTCTGCATACTAATCTAGCCATATCTGAGAAAAAGATAGGATAGAAAAGTTTTCTGAGGAAAAAAACTGACGCCATCTAATCTGCTGGTCAAAATTCTGAACTCACATATACTCCATTATATCACTTAATATTTGGGGTTTGGAAACATCGAGATCGGAGGCTTCAGTTTAGTTTAAAAGAAGCTACAAATAGCCAACGCCATCTACTATTACGAGTCAAAATTCTAAACTTGAATAGAGACAATTGTTTCTCTCAATGTAAGGGTTAGTGCTCACAGACTGATTTGATCCATGAGAAAACTGCTTGATTTTCTGGATCATTTGTTTGTCTGATGAACTACGTAATGATCACGGATTGAACAGGGAAGTCAAGTTTTTGTTTCTGAAAAGGAAAAACACAAAGAAATTCCAACCAAACGATCAACGCCATCTAGTAATAGCAGTCCAAAATCCTAAAGTTAATTAATAAATACATTACTAAAAATTTCGGTTTCATTTATTTCATTTATGTATTTTTTTTACTTATTCTTCGCATTGAGCAGAAGATGAAAAACGCCATTTTGCCAAAAGGGGACAGTAGGCACATTTGCATGCATTTTTCTAACTGGCCTGTTTTCTGCTTTCAGGAAATTCCTGATTGCGTTTGAAAGCCTAAGTTAAATAAGATCAGAACCAAAAGATATCCCTTTTCATTCGTTTGAATCAAAATAATGTTGACGAATTACTTGTGTTAGCTTAGCTAGTTATAATTAGCTTATTCATAGTTAACCTGATTGTAGTTATAGCTAGTTTCAGTTAGATAGATTAGCTAGTTTACTTGAAGTGTATTTAAGTTTATAAGGTAGTATATTTGTTTCTATCAACATTGGACTACGCTCAGTTTTAAAAGTACGATAATTGTTAAGATATTTGTATTAAATCAACAAAGATAGATGAGGGTAGAATTCGACACAGAATTTTTTTTTTTAAAGGACCATCTGTCATGGAAAAGATAGAATATTGTACTATAAAAGCCCACCTCCCCCTCTTCGGCAAAACCCTCTGATCCATGCTTTTGGGAATAATATTCAGAGACTCACTATCCCTCTAAGACACAAACTTCTGAGCAACTTGGCCAATATTGATGTTAAAATATAACTATACTTTTTTTTTCCCTTTCCGCCTTTATCATCGCCACTCTGAATCCATTAGTTTAATTTTTCTGCTCGATTCTAGTCCTAGTCCTTGAGGAAGAAGGGAAACATAGCTTAGTTGTTTCTAGGTTTACATGTTAAATTAGTACCATCCAATTTTGGAATATATTTTAAATATTGACGTCAACAGATAGTTGAAGTCCAAGTCAGTTTTTTCGTTTTCCACTATTCTGAGAATGTATGGCTTAAAGCTTGCAAGACCAGGGGCAATTTCCCCCGGTCCGCACAAAACAGTATACGTTATATGCTTTTTCTGTTTTATGTCTGTCGCCCGACGGCCTAGTCGGATTAGGGTGATGGATTAATCTAATCTAAGATAATATAAACCTAATCTAAGATATAAACTTGTCGAATTGATCTAGGTAAGAATAGTACTATTGCGGTTTTTGCCAGTGTGCGGGAAGTTCTTACTTATTTCAAACACAATTATGCTGGTTATAGAAAAAAACAAAAACAACTCTGACAAAAACAAAATGACCTGAAAAAGAATTGAACTGAATTTCGGCAATATACGATGATATTCTTTACGTTAAAACATTGAAAACTCTCAAACGTAACACATTTATTTGACACATGGTCAGTTCTAGGGGTTGGGGTTGGGGTTTTCTAGGGGCAGCAATTTCAATCTTATTTGTGGAAATTTGGGCTCGTTTTAGGCTTGGCTTCATTGTTTACTTTAATTTCTGTTTCCTTAATTTTAATTTTATTACTTTAATTTATTTACTTTTTATTTATTAAAAAGTATTTATTAGAAAGTAATTAATTAATTTAATTTATTTACTTTAATTTTAATTTAATTACTTTAATTTGCTTAATTTGCAGAAATTTTTTTAATTTTATTACTTTAATTTATTTACTTTTTATTTATTAAAAAGTATTTATTAGAAAGTAATTAATTAATTTAATTTATTTACTTTAATTTTAATTTAATTACTTTAATTTGCTTAATTTGTAGAAAATTTTTTAATTTTATTACTTTAATTTATTTACTTTTTATTTATTAAAAAGTATTTATTAGAAAGTAATTAATTAATTTAATTTATTTACTTTAATTTCAATTTAATTACTTTAATTTGCTTAATTTGTAGAAATTTTTTTAATTTTATTACTTTAATTTATTTACTTTTTATTTATTAAAAAGTATTTATTAGAAAGTAATTAATTAATTTAATTTATTTACTTTAATTTTAATTTAATTACTTTAATTTGCTTAATGTGCAGAAAATTTTTTAATTTTATTACTTTAATTTATTTACTTTTTATTTATTAAAAAGTATTTATTAGAAAGTAATTAATTAATTTAATTTATTTACTTTAATTTTAATTTAATTACTTTAATTTGCTTAATTTGCAGAAATTTATGTCAGTCTAGCCTTTAAATTCTCTTTTTCCTTTTTGAGGGAGAAACTTCATTTTTTTTATTTAGAATGTGCTCGTTTTATAATTCATGTAGTTTTTGTATGTACTAATAGCAATAATGTCGGCACCTAAGTTCATTAGAACTTATTCAAATAAGTTAATAACCGAAATTATTTACGATGATATTCTTTCTTGATTTGGTAGCGCAAAATCCAGCTACCGAAGAATAATATTTGACTCCTGTTTGAGTTTTACCTTTAATGTCCTCTTTATAATATTTACTTATTATTCGTTTATTTATTTAATTGAAAACCCGTCTTTAAAAACTAGAAAAGGACGTAGCATGAATGAAAAAGAAGACCATGCATGAAAAAAAAACAACAAAACATTTAAACTAGCAGAACGATGAAAATAATGACAAATCGTAGCCTAATACGAGACAAATGTCGACAAAACCATTAAAAATCAAATAAGAATTCCGAATAAATCAAGAGTAAATGTCTTGGCACGCCCACGGTAGGTAAAATATAAACTAATAAATGGTTGTAACAATTCGTTTCTTTGACATTTGAAAGGAAACTGAAAATCCGCCATACCGAAATAGGAGCCACAAATAGACCCCCGCTATCCCATTAGATTCAAATCACTTAATAATTCCATATACGCAAATCACTGCACATTGAGTGGGCCTAATTCGTGACCAGCTGTTTTTTATTATGTTCAGCATTAGCCTGAGAAATAACTTGTAAAGGTTCAGTAATTTTATACTTTTAAACTAATAGAGTATAACTATGCGTATAGCTATAGAATATAACTATATATTCTATAAAATATAATATAACTATATATTGTAGGGATGTCATTAACCTTCGAAAAAAAGCTCTCGCGTGGTTATGATTAATTATATGGTTTTCATTTATTACATGCAAGTGATAAGCTACTTCAGCTTCTACATATGTTTAACAAATCATTTTTAATTCTGGTATTATCACCGATTCTTTTTGTTTTGGTACATTGACTCCTGTTCCGAAAAAAAAATAAAGATAGCCGGCAATGTTGTTCCTATAGGCCTATAACAGTTTCTTATGTTCTGTAAAATGCTCGAGTTACTAGGGATTAAGGACGTAAATCCTTAATCCTTGTTTGACTCCAGACAGTCGGTTTGAATTTAAGGAAGACTGTAGTCGAGAATACGTGCACTATATACTTGCCAACGTTCTGATGGTTATAGAGAATAGTGGCGAGTTTCTCGTCCTTGCGCCTCATGATGTCTCTCGTGCTTTCGATTCTAGTGTGCATTCCCATTTGCTGTATAGTGTGCAGCAGTGAGGTCTCAATCGTTCAGTTGTGCGGGTATTTAAAAATCTGTATCCGAGATTATGTGTTGTCGTGAAAGTACCTACTCGTCATGGTTACGTAATTAGTAAAGCCGTAATTCGAGTTTGAAAAGGAATCCGCCAGGGTAGGGTAACTTCGCTACCATTGTATAATAATAGTGTAGTTGCACCCCAGAAAAGGGCTAAAATTGGTTTTGTTTTTAAAGGTTTGGACCTTTCCATGCTCAATCACGCTGACGACACCCTGAATTTAAGTAGAACTGTATCGTCTGTTGAGGGATTTTATTTTTGTGCTTAGTAGGGAATATGCCGAAATTGGTCTCAATTTTAATTCTCCGAAGTGCGGCGTCCTTGCTTTCGGCAAATCTGTCGGAGATGTTGGATGCGTACAGTTAGGAAATCAGGGTGTTCAGTTATCTGCTTGTATTAAGTATCATGGCCTCCCGATCGGAGATAGCGTAAAAACGTCAAGGGCTCTCCTTATATCTCATCTAAATGAGAAACATAGAAAAGCGTTTGGTGTGCTAGTTCGCTGTAAAGCTTGCTACAGGAGGCGTATTCTCGCCCGTGTCTGCAACACTTTCGTGATGCCTCATGAATTCACAATGATTCCATTTTGGAATATGTTTACGGCTACTAATAAGAAGACTATTAGATCCGTATATTTTCGTTTCGCGAAATTTCTCTTGTTTATACCCCTATGGGCTAGAAACAAAAGAGTAGTGTCAGTCTACGGGTTAACTGAGCCACTAACAGCGGCTGAGCAGCGTCACAGTCGCTATTTTTCTAGGCTTGATAGGACAAACAGCCTCCATCCTGATATGTGTTAGCGTAAATATTTGAATCTATTCTTGGTAGTATAGTCTTCATTGCGAGTGTGTTCTTCTTTCTTTTCTTTTTTTTTGTTTTTTATCTACTCCATATTGAACCCTTGTGTGTTTTTTTGGGCGATAAAGATATTGATTGATCGATAACTATAGAATGTAACTAGAGTATAGCAATTAAACTTATAGAGTATAACTATGCCAAGTTGGTAAACGTAATAATATTTTGTAAAAACGGAAAAACAAGAAACTGATTTCACATTGGTCTAATTTTGTGAGGATTTTCTAGGATGGGGCGATATTTATGATATGAGGGAAGGCCACTGCATTATAAAAGCTTGCGAGTAGAGGCATAAGCTGCTGAAATTCGACGATTGACGATATGACGTCATGACGATTTAACTATTGTCAATGATGATTGTCAAAACTTGATGACTTCCTCGTGTGTTGAAATGACAACATGTCATGTTGTTACAAATACGTTATTTGAGGAGCAACCTCAAAACGAACACAAGTTATTGCTTATGAAATGGGTTGCCTCCTCAAGACCTCGCTCTTTACGCTAAAGTTTTTTTTATAGAGTCTTAGAACAAAGCTTAATGTTCTAATCAAACGGCCATTGTTTCAGGAATCGTTCTTAAAGAATTAGGACAAAAAGTCCTAACTTTAGCGTAAAGAGCAAGGTCTTGTGAAAGGGGCAACTCCTTTCATATACTTCATAATTTCTCTTCGTTTTAAGTTTTGATGTGTCTCATTAGATCAGTTGAAAAAACTTGTTTTTATTTTATTTAATTTCTGATCGTTTTTAAATAATACCGGGAAATCCGGCTATCTCTCCATGAAAAATTTCAATACTTGTGTATTACACGCCACTCACTCAAGTTCAACTCAAGTGCACTAAAGTTCACTCAAGGGGCACTCAAGTGCCAGATCTGACAGACGGCAATACATGAATGAAAAGGTCAGACAAGCCGAAGAAACAGCGAGCCGTGAAGACACATGTTTTATCTATAATTTCAACATTTAATTTTTTTTCTTGAAACTTTATCTTTATTTTGTGATTTTTTTAAGATATAATTTTAAATATAATAAAAAATATAAATACAGTATAATAATGAAATAAAATAAAAATGTAATTACAGGAAAGGAATATGGAAATATTCTATGCAGCTCTTTCTTCTAAGAGCGGAGTCAGTGTTGTCACCCGTTGCAATTATTTTTTTGTTGGTATCATAAAGTAAGAAAAGAAATTGAGACCAAATATTATCGGGAGAGTAATTGGAAATTCGGTAGATTTCACAAAAGTCTGTAGAAGGGAAATATTGGTCTAACCAGGGAGAATATGAAGTAGAAAGAACTTAATTGCTAGCTTTACGAACAGGATTAATATATAGCCCAACATTGCCCAATAATGGGGCTACATTAATGTATGCTGCATAATGTACTGAAGTCACTAAGCGTGACAAAACGCAGAACAGCGTAGCCAATGGAAAAAGAGAACAAATCAGTTATTTCGGCCAAGCTTAACCGTCCTCCTTGCAGGAAGAAAAAAAGAATATTAAAAGCCCACATGAGGAGGTTTTAAGACAACCTCAACCAAAATAAAAGAGATCTTATCTCAAGTAACGGTGAAAAAACAACTGAGTAAAAAATTTGCCTCGTTTTTCGTTGTTGTCATACGTTGTTTCGTTTTGGATTGCAAAAAAAAGAGTGAGGGGGGGCACAAAGTAGTATGTCCTATGGTGGGGGGGCACGAAGTAGTATGTCCTATGGTTTTAGTTTTGACTCTTGACGACCTTGTCGATTTTAAGAAACCACTTGGTTGACCTAGCCTAAGTTTGGCTTGTATTCTAAATCTAAATAAAAGCTAAAATAGAATGTAACTTCAGTTTTAGTCTGCTTATAAATTTCGGGAGAGACATGGTCACCTTAAAAGAGTAAGTTTATCATCACTGTTATGGAAGATTCAGTATCTGTAAAATTTACTAGCTAATGTCCAGGGACATTTCTTTATCATAATGGTATATTTGTCATACTTCGAAACTATGAGGGGGAATTATTACAGGTGATAATTTTCCCGTAATTCCTTATATTTGCTTCGTAGGACTGTCAGTAATTACACCTGAAACTATTTTCCCATAATTCTCTTGAGGTTCTTTGGGTTCATTTTTATAAGAAATATCACTTTGTCCTTTTTCCCGTTCGAAGTGGAGCTTTTGTCGGGGAAAAGTGTATTATATTGTATTCTCGAAGTAGTTTTATCATCATTTATATCTTCCTTAGTTTTTATCTGCTCAACAAAAGGCTAAGCTCGGTAAAAATTACTGTTTTAATCTAAGTCTTGGTAGAGAGAAATTCGTTAATGAGAGATTATCTTAATTCTCAGCCCCTCCCCTTGTTTTCCCTATCAAGCTTGCTTTTCCAGTGTACCCTCAGTGTCGATTATATTTTTTCTTCTTTTTTATCCTAATGGTTTATTCAGAATGAGATTTTACCAACACCGAGATTTAGCTTGCGCCAATGTAAGGCAATCACTTTTCATGATTGGGTGAAAAATTATGATTGGCTCAAATTAGCGCTAGCTGGATCTCGGTATCAATGAAATCTGTTGTGAGTGGGATTTCAGCTTTCCTGAACTGTTAGTTGAATTACTTTCTTTTACATTTTCACTGATAATAAAATTTTGATAATTAAGCTTTTTGGAAATATTGTTGAAATAAATCGTTATCATTAAAAGAAATGTATGTAACCCCTACCTCCAAAAAATATAACCTATGACGGACAAAACAGCCTTTGCAAGACCCTGTCCAGGGAGAGGGGGTCCCGCGGTTTCTCCATCATTCTAGTGAAATATAATTATGAAGTCGCTGGTTTAAATTGGGTATTTACACAGTTCGGGTAGTTTTCATAAACATGAAAACAGTATTTTTGCTATCGCAATTTAAGCGAACAGCTTATGTTAGTGACTTAGAGTTTTTCAAATTAGCAACAGACAAATTATTTTTTTTTTGTCTATAAAAAAAGGTAAAGATTAAATTACGGAGCTGGATTTTTAGTCCCTACTGGAGATGCTTTTCTTCGTTTCATGGCCCTTCAGCCAAGAAGTACCAGGTTGTTGGGGGGTCAGCCATCCTGTGTTTTTGTGCATTCTTCCTGTTTACCTTTCCTTAGATTTCTCCTGGTTTAGTTAAAATCAAGTAGTTGGAGGTATCAAGCCATGGCTCATTGTAGAAAAAGCCAAGACAGGTAGTCCGAGTGAGGGAGAGGCAAATCTGGCATAAGCCCTTTTTAAAGCTGGGTCGACTTTTGCTGAGCTTACAGAGTCACGCTACTTATCCTTGTTCCAAATAAACCAGCGATACGAGGACTCAGACCCCTGTCCTTAACCAATCATTTCACATCTAGTTTTCTAACATCTCAGCTAGGATCTCTGTATAAGTTTATAACAGTATTTGAGGCTTTATCTTATAGGCTGTTTGGATCATATTTTATTACATTTTCCTTTGTCCTTTGGATATTTTTTTTTATCCATCATTGTCATTTACTTGGTACTCCCATCTTTGAGATTAAAATTTTCGTTGTAATGTTATAATCTATTCCGTGATAATTCATAGTAATTTGTATTATAAAAAAATTGATTTATAATAAATTTGTTACATTGGTAGCAATGCATCTTTATTATAAATTCATTTTTTGTTTTCGTCTTTCCGTTCGAAAGGGAATTCTTGCAGGTTGTGTTTCCTGTCTTTATGAAACAGTCGCTCCTTCATTTGTATTTTTAATTTCTCTCATTTTCAGATAAAGGCAAGGCTCTGTTAAATTACCGTTTATATTACATTTCTTAGTGACATAGAAAGTTGTTGATGAGAGATGGTGTTAATAATTAGTATTCCCCATTGTGCTGTAACAAGAATGTTTAATTAAAGGCATGCGATAAAATATATATAAGGTAATAGTAGAAAACACTAATTCTGTTAGAATTAACAACCATTTCCCAAGCTATTTTTTTCATTGTTTTGTGTTTGTAAAACGTTGTTCGATTGTCTGGAATTCTGCCTTTTTTCCCAAATTTAATCTTTTGTCCTCACTTTATTTGACAGTTTTAACTAAACGTGATCCAAGTCTACATTTAATGAACATTTTATTTGGCAAGCGAAAGGTTTAATTAATTTTTTTTACTTCAATTATTCTTAATCATCACGACGAGCTTTTTAGGTACGATTTGGGAATCAGAGTGAGAATAGTATAGTTTTGAAAGAATAATCTTATTTTTTAAGACCTCGGTAGTTTTCAAGAAACAGAGCTTGTTTTTTCTTGAAAACTATTGCTACTACATAAAATCAAGTCTCAATCAAGGGCATATTCAGGATTTTTTTTCGGGGAGTTACAGAAAAAACCTAAAAAATGCATCAAAAATTTGCTTATATGCATTTTTATTACGTTTTTACAAATATGACTTGGGAGGAGGGTTCAAACCTGCCCCCCCCCCCGAATACAGCTTTGGTCTCAATGAAATATATGCATCCTAACGAGTGAATCAGTTTTAGATCGAGGGCAGTAATCTCCCTTGCATTTAGGACACCGTATTAAGACAATGCAATGCCTTAAAAATCGTTTTGAAAGCCTCAGCGTCAAATAACCGTCTCAAAGACAAAGGCTCCGCTAGCAAATTCTTCAGGGGGACTAGCTACCTTATCGAGAATTTGTGGTTTGACTGGGAAACTTACCTGAAAAGGCAGTGAAATTTTGCTTCCTTTTTGTTGGCGAATTTGTCAGCCGAAGCGAGTAGCTCTCCAGGGATAACCTAAAGTGGCCAAATTACATGATAATTCCTTTTTTGAGCAGATTATGCTAGAACATTTTAAGGGGCTGCCCCTTCCTGAACTCTAAAAAGAGAACTTTGTTCAGTTTAATCTAAGAAACAAAATTCACACTTTCTTATGATGGAAGGTTCATTAAAACTGAATGATCTCAAAACGGGGGGGAGTTAAATGCTTTTTTTCTAAAAATTTCTTGGAAAGTTGGTCTCTGTTTTAGTTTTCTGTCATTTATCCATATCTCTTATCCAAGATCTACAAGTTATGGTAAGAATTCCCATTTATTCCTAAATAGTTCGGCCACACAAACGAGAATAGCTCATAAATGACGAGAGAGTGTGATTCTTAAAGTATCGTATCACCTCAAACGTAACAGAAATTAAGTGAAAAAATAAGTCTTGTTTAATGGAAGTGAGTATTGCTATTAAAACTTAAGAATAGAAATTTACATATATATGAGAGATATTCTCTAATAACAGCCCGTTCCTCGCCCCTCCTCTAGCCCGTTCTATCCAAATCTTCGCTTTTTACTCCCTCCTGCCAAGTTCCAATATTGGTCCTAGATAGATAACTAAAAGGAGTCTTTGGTAATATACCAATATCTCTTATACTTCATCTGTGCCACTTTTTTCGTACAGCTTTTGATTTGATATTCCGTCAGTCAAACAAGTGTCAAAAACTATTCTTGGATTTGTCGATTTCTCGATTTCCTCGATTAATTCCTTGATTTCTAGTTTGTAAGCATTTATTATATATCTCCTAGTATTTTGATTTTTCAGCGCAAAGACGCTCGGGCCTTTAGAGAAGTCTGAAGAAATAAAAACTTTTATTCGAAAAAATGTTATGTTCGAAGCAGGCTTTTCAAATAAAACGTCCTTATTTCCATTTATCATTTCCAGTGAAAGGAAATAGCAGGAAAGTTATAGCAAAAACCACGTGAGCGTCGTAGGCAACCCAGTGCAAGAATTGTAGAATCAAAGAGCAATAAAACATTTCATGTTTCATTCTTCCTTCTCTTGTTTTGATTATTCAAAGACGATAATCAATAACCTGCGTTGTATTCCTGGCCGTGCGACAACTGAGTTCGAACCCCGTATTGCCAAAAGTTATTGGCGTATAGCAGACATCGTTATGACATCATATGACGTCATAATGAAGTCTTAGTTACGGGAAAGTCGTAGAGATCCTGTTGCTATTCACAAGAAGTCTGTTAATCATTTACTGTGTGGGAAATTCCAACCCTAATGTTCGGAAACCTTTTTGGTCTCTACAACGAAACCATTGGAATTCTTTCAAACATCTTTAAGGCGACTAACCCTTAAAAGCGACTGTCGACATTGCAGTGGCTATTCAAATTGGGATACCTCTTTTCCTTCAGTATCCATTTTTATTTGAAACGAGTTATGAAAATGGTTGGTTATCCTGTGTTTGGTATGATTCTTGAATGGTATCGACAAAGGAAATAGTTCTTTGTAATTTGATCTTTTATGTAAAAAATTGATTTTTTTAATAGCATTATTGTTTTATTATATTTATTGTTTTTTCTACTTAGGAAATAAATAAAGGTTGGTGTTATTTTCATACGAGAAAAAAAAAAGGGAGAGAAGACGTCAAGGACAGACTCGTCTTTTGACAACGTGCGTCTTTTGCTTTTGATTTCATATTCCGTCAGTCAAATGAGTGCTAAAAACTATCCTTAAACAATTCCTTGATTTCTAGTTTTTATGCATTTATTATATATCTTGAAGTATTTTGATTTTCCAACGCCAAGACGCTCGCACCTTTAGAGAAGTTTTTGAAAGAAAAACAATTTTGTCCGGGGTAAAGTCTTATTTATTTTAGATCTGGTTCAACCGTTCATTTTAATTTCTGTTTGTTTTATGTTTTATTTATTAAATCATACTAATTTCGTTTCATTTCAAAATCAACTTACTAAGTGACTTATATTTTTGCTCAACTTAGGTAAGTCGGTATTCAGATCTATACCTCATGATTCTAATGATTGCCCTTGAGCTTTGTTGATGGTGATTGCTAATCGACCATTCCCTTTGTCGCCTTCGTCATTTATATTCCCTGTGTCCCGGTCGTCATTTGTGTCCCGGTGTCCAGTCTGTGATTTCTCTTTGAGTGTCCCGGGCGTCATTTATATTCCTTGTGTCCCGGTGTCCCGGTCTGTATATACATTCGTTTTTGAATTGGTCTTTTTTTTAGTTTTTAGTTTTTTACCTTTTTTTTAGTTTTTTTAGTTATACCTCATGATTCTAATGATTGCCCTTGAGCTTTGTTCATGGTGATTGCTAATCGAACATTCCCTGTGTCCCCGTCGTCATTTATATATCCCCCTATGCCCCCCGGCGTCCCCGTTGTATCCCGGTGTCCCGGTCTGTATATACATTCGTTTTTGAAATGGTATATGATGAAATAAATTTTTGTATTTTTCCCCTTTTTTCTTTTTATTTTTTTTTTATTTTTATTTTTTTTAGTTTTGTTTTTCTCCTTTATTTTTCATTTTTTTTTCCTTTTTTCTTTTTTTCTTTTTTAGTTTTTTTAGTTTTTTAGCTTTTTTAGTTTTTTTATTAGTTTTTAGTTTTTTTTTACTTATGTCCTGTTCGTCATTTATACTCCCTGTGTCCCGGTCGTCATTTGTGTCCCGGTGCTTTGTTGATGGTGATTGCTAATCGAACATTCCTTGTGTCCCGGTCGCTTTCTCTTTGAGTGTCCCGGTCGTCATTTATATTCCCTATGTGCCGGTGTCCCGGTCGTCATTTGTGTCCCGATGTCCCGGTCTGTAATTTCGTCAGTCGAAAACATGAAGTCAGTCGACACACAAACATGACGTCACTCGACAGACACACGCACACACAGACAACTTATTTATATATATATATATATATATATATATATATATATATATATATATATATATATATATATATATATATATATATATATCATGAAAAGAGAAATCACCAATGCAACAGCACAAACACACACACACACACACACAAAAAAAAAAACAAAAAAAAAACTATAATTTTTGTTAAATAGCACATAAAAGCTTAATGGTGCTAGCTTAGAGCTTTACAATGTTCAAAATGGGCCGCGAAATGGGGTTTAAATATGGCTTTAAATTGATTATTTCATGGTTTATATTTAACCACTGATTTATTATCTGAATAAATACCAGTTAATATTGAAGAATTATTTTAATATGAGAAAAGGTAAACGGCCACCAAACATCTAACAAAAATGACGATAAAAGAGATTGGGGGGGGGGGGTCTAAAGAACCGGCTTCAACCGGAAGAATAACCAGTTTCACCTACTTCAAACACACTAAGAAACTTTAGACAGCACCACGGAAGAAAAAGCATAAGAAGCTCGTCAAACTCATGCTGTCCGCTGCTTTAGTTCGTTAGTTGTATTTTATTATATATTGACTAGTCAGTTATTGTGTACTGATTTTAAGTGGACGAAATAAAATTATCTTAAATTATTTCATAAGTGTTGACTATAGATTGTATATATATTTATGTTTTGACGACTATTCGGCTTGTCCGCTGCATGTTTTGGAAATAAGTTGCATTGAATTGCACTGTCTGTAGTTATTGTAAATTAATATGCTTGTATGTTCAAATAACAAAGATAAAACATCTGGTATTTGGTGATTTAAAAAAGCAATTGGTAATCAATTAGAATAAATCAAAACAGATAGATTATTATAATTGTAGAATAATTGGATATTTCGAATGTTTGATAGTAGTGATTTTTCGCAGGCACGTACGCCGGAATCCATTTCCGGGTGGTGGAAAATTTAAATTTTTTCGAAAAAAGACAAATTATGAAAAAAATATATAAGAAGTTGCAAGAAGGATAGCAAAATTACTGAGATTTTATGTCTCTGGCTCATGGTATGGTGTTGATAGGGCTAAATCTTGTAGATAGAACAGTTAGGTTAACCTAATGGAGGCACTATCTTAGTTTGCTTTAATCAGCTGTACGGAGTTGAGTGACGATGCCTGCTGACCTTGAGCGTTGCATCTGTCGAAAGATGCCAGCGCAAAACCCTTGTGATTTTTATCACAACCTGCGTCTGGGATAAGCACAATTAACTGTTCCTTAGTTTGTGAAGCTATGCAGTATCTAGAGAATTAGTGTCTATCATGCTTACAGGTAGCAACTACTCTCGTATACAGCTCTGTCGGCAGTAATCAAGTTACTTTGTATAAAATTATCAAGTGATAGATAACACAGAAATGTTGCTCGTAAAAACGAAATGAGGACTCAAATTTTGTTTTCTTCTTCAGGTCCACAGAGAGATGCTATTGCTGCGCGTGAGTTCATTTTGCGGATGTTTGTTGACTTGAATCCCGATAGTGACAAGATTATCTACTCACATTTCACTTGTGCAACAGGTTGGTCTCTCTCTCTCTCTCTCTCTCTCCTCTCTCTCTCTCTCTCTCTCTCTCTCTCTCTCTCTCTCTCTCTCCTCTCTCTCTCTCTCCCCCCCCTCTCTCTCTCTCTCTCTCTCTCTCTCTCTCTCTCTCTCTCTCTCTCCTCTCCTCTCTCTCTCTCCTCTCTCTCTCTCTCTCTCTCTCTCTCTCTCTCTCTCTCTCTCTCCTCTCTCTCTCTCTCTCTCTCTCTCCCTCTCTCTCTCTCTCTCTTCTCTCTCTCTCTCTCTCTCTCTCTCTCCTCTCTCTCTCTCCTCTCTCTCTCTCTCTCTTCTCCTCTCTCTCTCTCTCCTCTCTCTCTTTCTCTTTCTCTTTCTCTTTATTCTCTCTCACTCCTCTCTTCCTCTCCCTCAATGAATCTATCTTTCCTATTTTATATAAATAGGACTTGGAACGCTAAAGTTGATTGTGTTTCCTTGATTTCAAAACAGTTGAAAATTTCCTAATGGGCTTATTATTCTTGCTAAAATGAACTACTATGCCCCACACTCAAGTGATAAACAACCATGTCTTCTTAAAGTACCAAGGACACTAAAATTAAAACAGTTTTTGTCCGTCGGGCCCACTTTGGTCTATTAATGCCTGAAAGCTTTGATTTTCCAAGGTTTTTCTTTTTACCGTTTCAAAGTTATAAAGATTTTAAGGCAAGTACCAAATTTGTCTTTGAGTTGCCACATAGAACCGTCAAATGAATAGTAAAACTATTTAGCAAAAAATTTGACAACGCTTTTCGTCCGTAAGAATTCAAACATTAACAGTGCACTGTTTCCCAAAGATAAACACACCTTAGAAGAAAAACTACGCCTTCTTTAGCAATTTGGTGCCATTTCCTTTTAACTTATTTATGCTGATGTTCCTATCATTTTTTGTTTAAAACAAAAAATTAACAAAAATTTAACCACAAATTTAAACAAAAATTGTTTAAAACAAACAAACATTTTTTGCTTTTTGTTTTTCTAATTTTTTTTGTCATTTTCACTGAATGTTGAATTTCCAATTTTTTCTAATTTTTTAAAGATATGTGCCTGAATAAGTAATTCGAACAGCCATTTAACTTAACTAACTAATTCAAAGAACCAGATTTCATTTTCACTGTCTTCAGTACTTTCAAACCTGATTAGGCATCTCAGCATTTAGAACATTTCTGTGTAAAATTATTAGCCATTAGCCTTAGCCGTAAGTTTTCTTCAGTGTTTAAGTGTTGTTCATTTTATTTCATTATTTGTGAATATTAAATAAAATCTGAAGTTGAAAAAAAGTTGAAATTTGAAGTTGATCAGTCAATTCCACGTGATTAGGTCTTCTGTGTGAAATTCCAATCCTGCTTTCAAAAGAACGAACTTTTTGAGTCTCTCAATTTTTTGAAAAGAGTTTCTGTTTATCTCAAACTTAATTTTCACCGGTTTTATCCCAGGAGCCAACTGTTATCGACGATAATTAAATGTTTTTGTTGTTGTATTGTTTATTACTTGCTTGTATTTTTGTTATATATTTTTGTTACTATTTAATTCCAAAACACCAAAAAAGCACCCAAATTTTAGTCATTATTAGTGATCTAAAAAATACAATTAGTCATTCTTAATTTTAGTCATTCTTAGTGATCTAAAAAACACCAGAAAACCACCCAAATTTTAGTCATTCTTAGTGATTTAAAAAATACAATTAGTCTTTCTTAATTATAGTCTTTCAAATTCTATTCATTCTTAGTGATCTAAAAAAATACAATTAATCATTCTTAATTTTAGTCATTCAAATTTTAGTCACTCTTAGTGATAAAAAAAAAAATGCAATTAATCATTCTTAATTTTAGTCATTCAAATTTTAGTCATTCTTGGTGATAAAAAAAAACCGGAAAGGCACCCAAATTTTGTTCATTCTTGGCGATCTAAAAAATACAATTAGTGATTCTTAATTTTAGTCATTCTTAGTGATCTAAAAAAAACACTGGAAAAACACCCAAATTTTAGTCATTCTTAGTGGTCTAAAAAAAAAAAACACTGGAAAAGCACCCAAATTTTAGTAATTCTTATTGATCTAAAAATACAATTAGTCATTTTTAATTTTAGTCATTCTTAGTGATCTAAAAAAAAACCTGGAAAAGCGCCCAAATTTTAGTAATTCTTATTGATCTAAGAATACAATTAGTCATTCTTAATTTTAGTCATTCTTAGTGATCTAAAAAAACACTGGAAAAGCGCCCAAATTTTAGTAATTCTTATTGATCTAAAAATACAATTAGTCATTCTTATTTTTATTCATTCTTAGTGATCTAAAAAAAAAACACTGGAAAAGCACCCAAATTTTAGTAATTCTTATTGATCTAAAAATACAATTAGTCATTCTTAGTGATTTAAAAAAAAAAAAAAAAACACTGGAAAAGCACCCAAATTTTAGTAATTCTTATTGATCTAAAAATACAATTAGTCACTCTTAATTTTAGTCATTCTTAGTGATCTAAAAAAAAAAACACCAGAAAAACACCCAAATTTTAGTCATTCTTAGTGATTTAAAAAATACAATTAGCCTTTCTTAATTTTAGTCTTTCAAATTCTATTCATTCTTAGTGATCTAAAAAAATACAATTAATCATTCTTAATTTTAGTCATTCAAATTTTAGTCACTCTTAGTGATAAAAAAAAAAAATGCAATTAATCATTCTTAATTTTAGTCATTCAAATTTTAGTCATTCTTGGTGATAAAAAAAAACCGGAAAGGCACCCAAATTTTGTTCATTCTTGGCGATCTAAAAAATACAATTAGTGATTCTTAATTTTAGTCATTCTTAGTGATCTAAAAAAAACACTGGAAAAACACCCAAATTTTAGTCATTCTTAGTGGTCTAAAAAAAAAACACTGGAAAAGCACCCAAATTTTAGTAATTCTTATTGATCTAAAAATACAATTAGTCATTTTTAATTTTAGTCATTCTTAGTGATCTAAAAAAAAACCTGGAAAAGCGCCCAAATTTTAGTAATTCTTATTGATCTAAGAATACAATTAGTCATTCTTAATTTTAGTCATTCTTAGTGATCTAAAAAAACACTGGAAAAGCGCCCAAATTTTAGTAATTCTTATTGATCTAAAAATACAATTAGTCATTCTTATTTTTATTCATTCTTAGTGATCTAAAAAAAAAACACTGGAAAAGCACCCAAATTTTAGTAATTCTTATTGATCTAAAAATACAATTAGTCATTCTTAGTGATTTAAAAAAAAAAAAAAACACTGGAAAAGCACCCAAATTTTAGTAATTCTTATTGATCTAAAAATACAATTAGTCACTCTTAATTTTAGTCATTCTTAGTGATCTAAAAAAAAAAACACTGGAAAAGCACCCAAATTTTAGTAATTCTTATTGATCTAAAAATACAATTAGTCATTCTTAATTTTAGTCATTCTTAGTGATCTAAAAAAAAAAACCACCGGAAAAGCACCCAAATTCTTGTCGTCGTTAGCCTCATTTATTAAGAATGTGTATAGAAGGGGCCAACTTTGTAGTTATCCGCCGTTTAAGAATAAAGTTAGATGAAAAAATAATACTTAATGATCATTTGCGTTCTTAGGGACTTTTTCAATTTATCTGCTTTTCTTTTTAGAAACAGTTTTACAATGAGATTTGTGACAGTTTTCTCTATTGCTTATTTATCTGGTTAGGTCTGACAGTATCATTACATTTTCACAAATTGGAAGGAAATTGTCTTTTCAATTATAATGAATTCGTTAAACTTTGAATTTGGAGTACCAAGGATAGTGAAAATGAATTCTGTTTTTTGAATTGGTTAATTGAAAGTTCCAACAGCCTTATGTATCTTATAAAATTAGAAAACAATTAGGGATTTATTTATTAATGGAAATTATGCAGTCTCTCCGCTTTTGGTAGTAATGGGCACCAGATTAAAAAAAAAAGAAACGCGGATGGGAAATCAGTTAAAAAATGTGTTACCAAACAGCTCAACAGGCTGTAGCTGTCCTTGAGGATCAACAGGTGGTTGATGTTTGGATTATAACGGACGAAACAGGCTGTGAAATTTAAATAATTAGTTTCTCTTACTTATATTCTCGGTTCAACGTGGAAACATTGACGAAAATGTGGTAATGCCCTGAAAATTTTATAATTTAGAAACACCCAACAGAAAATTCTTTAAAAATTGTGGTTTTGGCGCATGAATAGATCTAAGATGGGTCCAAAAGGGCGTAACAAATTATTTTGATTTCCTTGGTAATTGAAGAGAATGCGACCAAACATTCTCTCTGATAAATAAATTAGTAAAAAATGCGGAAAATTATTTATCAGTCTTATTTGTCAAATTTTTCTGTTGGAAATATTTTCTTTTCTTTAGCTCAAGTAAGTTGTTACTTGCATTTCTTTCCTCTTGTTTGGATGTCTTGTATTTCTGTTTAGTTTTCTAATTTAAAGTATAATTTTTTTTTATATATTAATAGTAATTATTTCTTTTTATTCCCATTACAAAATCTCCCATCTTATGTTGTATGCAAAGACCACACGACCCTCTTAGCCGGTTCAATTGGCGATCGTGGCTCTATTTGCTCCTGGGGAAAATCTCTCACTCCCCAACTTGTCATTATTCACACTTAATGGTAACTATCGTAATAAATATTGCATTTAAAGTGTAAATATAGCATAATTTGTAGCGTTCAGTAATTATGTTAAATCATTTTTTTGCAAAAAAAAACAAATTTAGCTTAATTTCAGTAAATATTGATTTTATGGTTTAACTTGATACATTTTATCTTCACCGGTGGTATGAAAATATTTGTCTGGGCGGCAACCTTATACAATGCATATTACACTGTACGCTATTGCAATTCAAATGGTTTAACTTTTTTGTCAAAGGGAAAGTTAAAGTGGTTCAATTAAGTCTGGGGCGCCTCATTGAGTGAAATATCAATTGATCCAACCTGCTTTTCTGAGCTTAAGTAGGTTCCAAGAGAGTCAAAACTTCCAATTTTTCCGAAATGGACAAATTTCAAAATTCCCCCAAAACAATTTTCGTCTTGTCAAATTTAGGAATTGTTATAATTTTGTTTGTTTTTAACCTAATCATGTGTTTCTTGTCACCACGGCAAAAAACTGCGCCTGCGCAAACAACTGTTCATCAATAACAGAACAAATAACTTGAAACGAATTTTCCAGTCTTATCGATCTTCTTCAAAACTTGTAGTGTCCAAAATGCTGCCTTTTGAAATATCTTTGATGAGTAATCAAAGGCAACGCACTAGAGAGCCATGTACATCCCATTGTCGAACCGGAATTGAAGTTTAAACTTGAAACCGGAAGTCGAACCGGAATTGAAGTTTAAACTTGAAACCCTTAGTCATCTTGAGATTCTATAGATACGCCCTTATGACAGCTTAGATGAACGTAGTGTTTTCTACTTAGCCCAACATCACCCTCAACATGCCCTAAAAGTTTCAACTAATTACCCTTTGTGGTTCCTGAGATACTGCAGATACGTCCTGTTGACCATCTGGATCCACATAGTGTTTTGTGGTCCAGTTCAATACCCCCCTCAACCAGCCCTGAAGGTTTCATAGCTTTTTCGGACACCAAGGATCAAAGACGTCCCCCTTCTCTAAAATACCTATGTGTACAAGATTGGCAACCGGCATAACTTAGGGCCCTTGTCGTAAGGGCAGTGGGGGTCACGTTATCCCCTGAAGTGTGTTTTTTGGACATTCCGGCTATTTTAAACAAAATTGCTTTTCTAAAAATATGATTCAATGTCTTTGGGGGCTAAGGGCGGGGGTAAAGAATTAAACGATGCATGGGAGAGGAGGTCATTAGCCTAGAATAATATTTGATTCTCAAAAGGACACTGGAACTTCTGATTTCCAATCGACTGAGTCTTCTCCAAAGTATTTACAACTCCTTCCATACGAAGTGACCTGGTCCCAAAAAAAGTGATAATATATTGAAGCTCTATCGCTCTTCCGTGATTATAACTTTGGCCCGAAACGGAAAGATTTGGCCAAGGGCAAAAAAAAGTTATGATCTAGGCCAAAAAGTATGCTACCATAGACTTGTTCATTTGTCATTCGCAATGTGTGTTTTGGCGAACTCCTTGCGTTTGCTCTCCCACATCTTCAATGACGCCCTCAAAGACACCCTTCTTCTCCAAAATACCTATGTGTACGCAATTGACAAAAGTCTGGTACCAATTCTATTTGTTTTTTTTTTTAAAGGGTACCGCTTCTTCGGTATGTCTGGTACCACAGCATGTATACTGCTTTATTTCGGATGAAACAAACTAATAGACCGTTTATTGTAATGAAAAAAAAAATAATCGTGTATTGAATTTGTTTTTGTTATTTTATCATAAGCAGGGTTTTTAAAATTTCGAAAATATACTAATGGCAATGATTATTTTGACTCTACTTTAGCCCTTCATGCTTCTAAAAATCCATATCATTTAGTTTATTTTTGTTTTTAAAAGGTTTTTGTTTGAAAAAATATATTGAAGCTGTATCGCTCTTCCGTGATTCTATCACAAAAAGAATAACAATGTTATAACTCGAAGAAACGAAAAGATTCGGCCAATGGCAAAAAAAAGAAAAAAGTTAGGATTTTGGCCAAAAAGGATGCTACCATAGACTTGTTCATTTTTTCATTCGCAGTGTGTTTTGGCGAACTCTTGGCGCTTGCTCTCCCACACCTTCCAGCTAATGTTTCTAAAGGTGTTTGAAGCGGGCCAAACCGGCTATTTAGGTCTACCGCTCTGTTAATATTACCCCGATTGATTGCAACTATTCTTGTTAAATACCTGGTGGCTCTGTGCCTGCTCAGGAAACATACTGCCCTTTTTATGCAGGCAATAAAACATATCTGGTATCTATGCAGGCAATAAATTTATGGCTTTAGTACTGTGATCTATGTAGCCACGATTTGTCGTCTTCAGTTTAGACAACGTATCCCAAACGTATCCAAATTTTGGAAAACTGTTTTAAGAAAATTGAAAAGAAAAATTGTTTTCCCATCTGAGACAGTAAGCTTGGATTTCTAATTCAAGATAAGCTTGGTTAAATCTAATTCAAGATAAATAATTTGCTTATTGATGGCGTCAATCCACGAAGGGGAGGTGGCAATTTTTTGTTTTGAAATTTTTTTGTTATGGAAATGCCGAAAAGGGTGTCTTTAAATTCTAGGACGGGCTAAAAATCTAGGGGGTAAATGTCTCCCCCGTTGCCCAATTGATGCCCCTGGTGCCTATTTATGATTTCAAGTAATTTTTGCGATTATCCACTGGCTCGGTTGTCATTTACGCAATTCATGATATCGTGATATAATATTTCGAATTGGAAAGAGTGTGTGCTGTAAATAGTATACAAAGATGTTGAAGAAAATCTTAGTGAAGGTTTCTTTTTATCGGTGAGTTAAAATCTCGCCTGATTTTATTGTCACTAAAGTGAGATTCTCCTCCTGTGTTTGCTTCAAACAAAAACGTTCACAGTAGCCAATTTTAAACCTGCACAAATTCATAATTGTGCCCTCCCCCCAAAGTCTCGAGATTTCTTATAATTCATTATGTCTTTTGTGAATTAAGGTGAATTAGAAATATATTAACAGCGTATCAAAGAAATAATGATCAGTTGTACTGTTCTTGTAAATTATATTGATACTCCTTGTAGATTTATTTTGCAAATTAAATATGTATAAAAGAAGCAATAGGTACTTGCACTGTTCTCCAAAAATCTTAAAATGTATTTAAAGCAGAGACAAAAAGCATCTGATGCAGATGCAGCGTTGCCAGTGCTTTGAAATAAACTGTACAAGTTTTCCGACTAAATTGTACTGCAAGAGGTTAATGTGTACCATACGAAGAGCAGGTTTAAAGTTTGCCACAACAAGAAGAAAAATTTCAATAAACTAAAAATTTTAACAGATATTCGATTAGGAAAGGAACAAGTAAAACTAGGATATACAGGGAAATTTGTATTGAACCAAAATATTTCCAGATCTACCGCATTGCACCAGAACCTTTAAATTGTACCGAAATTGGTGCAATTGTATCGCGTTTGCAACGTTGTACATGTCTTTTTGCCCTATCTTTTAATGTTAAAAAAAGGGTTGGGCATCCGGGTGCCTTTAGACGTTGTGTGACGGCGCTAATGCGTGCTTGAAGGCTGAGAACTGAGGGTAGACGAATACAATACGATTGGTACCATAAATTATTTCAGTTGGACGTCTGTAATACATATGTATTGTCTGTAATTTCAAGAAGGCTAAACTGGTTTTTAAAGTGTACTATTGTATTAGTTTTACACCATTGATTGGAGACCTTCTAGCAAATCACCCTACCTGGTATCTAATCGGGTAACACATCCATGGGTGTCACTCTATGTAGCCACGGGTTTATGCAGAAAAAGATTTTTATTTTATCGGAGGGGTAAATCCTGGCTGCTGGAGTGAAATTTTCCCCTGCCATCGGAGCCTTATTGCTGTATTTGAAGAATCTAATTATCCGTTTTTTTTATTATTCTTTTTTTTATTCTTTCTTTTTCTCTTTCAGATACTGAGAATATACGCTTCGTCTTTGCCGCAGTGAAAGACACGATCTTACAGTTAAATTTAAAAGAATACAATTTAGTCTAGTGCTGTCTTTGGATAAGATCAAAAACACAAGGATAAACAGTTTTTTGTTGTTGTTCAGAACGTGCTTTGTTAATTAGGTCAATTGTGGTCCTTTCTACTCTTCAAATTCAGCACAAATATCTTTTTGGCAGATTCAATAGTGATTTTTTCTTCTCTTATTTGTAAACCTTGACCAAGGGTGTTAAGTGCAATCCGGTGTCTTACAAAAATTTGCATATATTTTGAAAGTCTTGTTTTCTTCTATCTCCAGCTATTCCAAATTTTTTTTAACAAATTGGCTTATTCTATTTATTTCATGTTATTGTTTGCAATCCTTAATGTTTGAAGAAAGAACATTAAAATAAGTTCTTCTTTCATCTTTTTTTCAGCTTTACTTTTAATTCTCTTTCAACTAATTTGAAAATAACAATAAATAAATTCTTATTTTAGTTATGCCTTATTTTTTCATTGTTGTGTTTAATTCTTCGTCTCTCTGGCTTTAAACAGTGGCATAGCTAGCAGAAAAGTCTATAAGTGGCTATCGTCCCTTTAAACGCTAGAATTGCCTGTTTTAAGTTTGTCCTATTATAATTAAATTTTTCTACAGGTGGCCAATCCCTTCTTGATGGTCTTTAATCATTACAGACCCGCTTATTTTTGCCAATGGGTTCAAGCCCTTTTTCGTCTAAACCAGTGGTTCTCAACCTTTATTTCCCCATGGACCCCTTTTCCCTTCTTTTTATCTTGGTGGACCCCTTCATAGCTATTGGATATAAGAACAATTTTTTATTCTTCACTAATATAAATTTTAATGTTTTAATTATCAAACAAATAGCATACGATTAAGCTTTATTTTTAAATGAAAACTAATTTAATACAAATAAAATATTCTAATATAATAATAATTATTATTATTACTATTATTGCGATAACAACTACAATGTTACAAGTTTCTACAAGTTTCTGCGATTAGCAAGCAATTAAAGCTCACGGAGAGTAGAGCTCCTCAGGCTGTTTAATTCACTCCAACATTATTTATGTAAACTGGATAAAAAAAAAGCAATTGAAATTAAGTGTGTGATTAAAAAAAAGGAAAAGGCATGTTTATTCAGTGAGATCCCTGTGGTTGATGCTTTTCGACAAGTTTCTTTATATTTTGTTCTATCGATGTTAATGATAGTCGAAGATCACCCCTTTTCACAATGTCAAGTCTATTGCGAGCTTGTGATAAAATTTGAGAAACACGATTAAATCCCGCTTCAACAAGATAAGATGTAGGAAAAGCAATAACGTAAAACTGCGCTTTATTCCAGAGCAAAGGGTACTTTGTAGCAAGTTTCAAGAGAGGGGCTCTTGAAACGATATTTCTATTTCGGCAACATTAACTTCGAAAGGAATCGAAACCCAAATCGGTATATCCATTCCGAGTAGGTCACTAAACCGATTCAAAATAATGTAAATTACAATAGAAATTGAATTCTTAAAAATAAAGAGCGTTCTGAGTTGGTTTTCTTCATGGACCCCCAAAATATCATTGTGGACCCCCAATTTGTTGTGTTTTGCCTGTGGACCCCCGGAAATATTACATGGACCCCTAGGGTCCATGTGGACCACGGTTGAGAACCACTGGTCTAAACAATAATTTTACAGATTTTACCTGCCATTGAATTCATGCAACGCATGTATTATCTCAGCAAGTATTTATTGCCATTTTGTTAGCGATGCAGAGATACAACTGAAATGCTGCAACCAATGTTGCCGATACGACTCTGATTTTAAAAAGTACTTTGTCAAATACGCCTTGCTAGGGTAATTGTCAAATTATGATTTTATGTTGGGTCGTCAGACAGTATTAATACTAAGGGGTTGATAGCTCAATTTAAGGTCCATAAAATTTATTTTGTTAAATAACTTATCAAATACCTATTCCAAAAATTAAGGAATCAAAAGAATTATAAAATAAAAATAATATATGTATTGAAAGCATTGGCATAGGTTGTGTGATATTATCAAGGTTTTACCCCTTTTCCCACCTGATAGAGTAAGCTCCTCCTGTGCATTATAATTCTTAAAGTTTTACCCTTTTTTAGTGAATTAATTCGGCTCTGGGGAGGGGTGTAAAAAATATTAGGCAATTGTTTTTACAATTAAAGGAGTCCTAATTTTAAAGGAATAGTCCGGTATTTCCTTGACTAATATCAAACTGCATCTTGAATTCGACCAATACTACCTACATTTCTAGTGAGTTTTCAGAATTTTTTTTTACAGGGATTACATACCTTTATTAAATAAGGAATTATTAATGAACTTGAGGGAACTCATTGATGGAGTGGCAGCCCTCTAACAGGCCTGCAGCTCGTATCTAGCCTACGCAAGCTCTGTGTCGCAGTTTCTGTGAAACTCTTAGCAGCGCCAATTAGCAGCTCTTAGCTGCTAGCTCATTAGCAAACTCTTAGCAGCGAATGGAAAAAAATTACGAAAAATGATAGTAGATACAAGGAGAAAGTAATTTAATTCAAAATTAAGCTGAATAAAAATTAAACATAAAATATGCAATTTTTAGAACAAGTCTAAATATAGAAGTCCGAAATAATGTTTGCGCTTTCGCCGTTTTTTCTTTTTTTTTTTTTTTTTTTTTTTTTTTTTTTTTTTTTTTTTTTTTTTCATAACTAGAAACCAGCTATTCTAGGACCTATCTTTTTTTCTGCTGATATGGTAATAAAAGTATAATTAGTGAGAAAGAGATGATAAATGCCGATAGTGAGAATGTGGTACTAAGTCCGCTTTTGGTTGCAATTCTATTGAGTTATAGCTTCTTTTAGAGCCTAGCCAAGTTATCGACCCCTTAATAAAAATGATGGGCACTTTGTTGATGTAGATTGTTTATTAAATTTTTTTAAGGTGATTTTTCATTGGCTATTAATTATTTCTTTTTGTACAGATGTGTGTAAAATTGATGAGATTTGTAGAAAATTGTCTTTGTTTGTATTTTAGTTTTTGTCAAATTTCTTGTTCTAAATTTTCCATGTTCTAAGCAAAAGGGTGGCTTCATTTTTTTGTCATTCTGTGTGTGTGTGTTTTTTTTTTTTTTTTTTTTTTTTTTTTATAGAGAATTAAAGATTATAAACAATTCACATAAACAAGGAAGATAAAGCTCTGTAAATAAATTGTATTTATTGGTCGTTTTATTAATTTCTTTTTTTTTTTGGGGGGGGGGGTAACGGTCAGAAGAACAAGTTGCCAACTACTGTCACGTGACCAAAATAGTATGAATTAATCCAAGAGAAGTTTCGATTCCTCAAAAAGGCTTCTAAATTTATAAATATTTCGTGTCACTGGCAGGTTCCTAAATATAAGCAATTCTCAAATTGCCTACTCTGAGTTAAATTTCTCCTCTGTTTTGTTACCATAGACGCAAAAGTTTCAAGTTTAGTGGAGGAATGGGGGGGGTCAGGATATTTTTTACTGGGGAGGAGGGAAGCACATAAACAAAATTGTGCTGTTATGTTTTAGATGTTGTTTGCATTACGCGATCAACATTAGACGCAATAATGCTTACATGTGTTAGAGGCTTGAAAATGTATTATTATATTATTCAGATAAAATATGAAAGGAAAATCTCTTAATTCCTGTTTGTTTGAACTCCCTTTGTTGTACTTCACCCTATCATAAAATATTTGAAAACCAACCCCTAATGATTAAATTCTTGAGAACTTTCTTGAGTAGATTTACTGTTGCTACTACACACTTCAAGAAAACGAAAGTTGAAGAGTCTCTTTCCCGTTTCGTGTATAAAAGAGCGTCTGACCTTGGCCGTGCCCTACCTTACATCCTTCAGAGTGTCTCATATTCAGTAAACCCCTTTTTTGGCCCTACAGAAGTCTCACATTTCCTTCTGGAGGGTTATCACCAAAAATTATGTATTATTTTTCACACACAATTGTGATATTCTTACTTACTGCTTTTGTGAATTTTTCAATGAAAAAGGTCGTAGTTGCTTTTAAGTAAAGGTCTTAGCACAAAATACCACAACACAATCCATTTAAATTTGCACAAAATGCGTTTCTCGTATTCATTATTGATCAAGTTGAAAAGTAGCTGGTAGTAGTGGTATTTCAAAAGACTTCACGTGACAAGATAAAAAGGTTTCATTTTTTCCTGACTGGGATTGGTCAACCGATTTCGTCCGAGTTTGCTGAAACTACGTTGTCGCTTCTTTTCTTGCTTGTAGAAACTGTTTTGAACAGGAAATCTTCAGTATTAAAATTGTGTTTCTTGTGTCTCGAATTGTAATCGAAAAATTCTCTGTGATCTTGCCCTCCCCCTACCCAAAAATAAATGTAAATGAATAGGAAGCATGAGAATGAGTGCTATTTGCAATCTTGCCCAAAACTAAAGTGCGTAAGGCGTTATTGCCCTCCTGTTCCTTAGTTGCTTACGCCTGTATATTTGTTACTGTTTCAAAGTAGTGCGTATAGTCAAAACCTTAGTGAAAAACCGGATTAGTAATAACAGTCGAAAAAATACTTCGGTTTGGACAGTATTCCAGAAAAATGTTTAATTTTTTCAATTTATTTGTTTTATTGTTCAGTTAAAATTAAAAAACATTTAATTGGAATTTAAATAAATTAAAACTAAATTAAAAATAATAATGAATTATTAATGACTTGAAATTTAAAATGTATAAAGTTAAGCAATGAAAAGAAAAGCAAAAAAAAGCAGTGCAACCGTAATCGTCAGTCTCGTAACCCTTTAACCCGTAATCTCGAAACCCTTTTAAGTAAGACAAAGAGATCTATATAGCAAGTGGTAAAAAGAACCCCGTCACAAATCAGGCTTGGCTGGGACAATTTCAAATAAATGACCTAAAATCTTTGGGTATTTTTAGATGGTTACAGTATAATCTTTACAAAGGCTGGGATGGAAGAACCGTGTTTCTTATTTTGTCGGTCTAGGGTAGCTTAAATGGCACGCACAAAAAGTATGGTTAACTTACAAGAGTAGAAACTGCCGCTAAGGGCGACAAAAAAGTCTCAAACGCCAACTAGCATTTGGCGCTTCTGGGTATTTTCTCAGTGTAATACTAATGCAAATCAGTGGAATTAGCGAAATTGGTGTAATATTAAATGTATTATCTTAGTTTCTGGGGAAAAAATCGCAAGGCTTGAAAAAAATGCTAAGAAACGCCAAAAAGCTAGATGGCGTTAGTGGTATTTTCTCCTATTTTGTGCCAGGAAACATCAATTCCCAGAGAATGGAAATTCTAAGACAGCCAACCAATTTTTTACGGTCTAAAATATTTAATTAGAATTTAAATAAAATTAAATTGAAAATAATTATGAATCAACAATAATTTAAGATGTACAAGTAAAATTAAACAATGAAAAAAAAGTTTCAGTGAAAAGGAGCTGCTTGCAAAATTTAATTTCAAATGTTACGGCGGCATGTTTGATAGAGTCTCCGAATTTACTCCGAGTCCAAATCTGTTTTTGCAATTTCAGTTTCAAAGGAATTTTGAAAATTAAAATGTCAGACTGTGCTAAAAAGCTAAATTGCTGAATTGCTCAGACGTTTGCTGAAAATTTGATATATACTGTTTCTTTACAAAAAAATACTCTATAGAAAAAAAAGATAAATTATTTTGTTTAAAGATACTTTTTTATGCTTTTACCACGCGATCTATGTCTCGTAATTAAACATTTTTAAATTATCGAAGTCGATGCAAAACCTCAGGCGTAGCCTTTTTTCCCTATAAATATTATAAATTGAGTCTTCTTCCTCTCAAATTGGTATCCCTTTTGCTTAAAGAATGTACCAAACATATTTTTGCTTCTTTTCTTCAATAAAATTGGCTTCAAAAATTTTGGTTCTTGCCTACTGATGATGTCCAAGCTACATATGCTCTCTATAAAAAGAAAATGATAGGCCAAATTGTAAATTTAATAATCGCTACCTTCAAATTTTTAGTTTTTTTCAACTTTCCATGTATAATTATGTAGTACCTACGCAGTATTTTTGTTTTTTGAGGGGAAAGGGGCCAAATAATCGAAAAGTCTTTGGAGAGGGGGAGGGGATAAAAATAAAAAAGCATTTGAATAAAAATTGCCCGGAATTTCAGGAAAATTTAAGATTTCAGGGAGGGTGTGAAGGCTCCCTCCTAACCTATGTATGTCCTTGTCCTTATGTGTTATGACATTCTTTAACTTCAACAACTTCTTATGAGCTCCTCCTTGTCCCTCCCTCCAAAAGTTGTCGAAAGCTTCTATGGAAGAATTCTTAGGCAAAAACTAGACGGTGCAAAAATTGAACAAAAACGTCTTTAAAAACCTTGTGATTGGCCAAAAATTTGTACAAAAACGTTTTCGAAGATCTTGGGATTGGCTAGAATTAAATCAAAGACATGATAGGATCACAAGTATGTTTGATTGAATAAAAATTATTCAAACGACGGTATGCACTGGTACTCTTATACTGGTACTGCTATGCTATATACTGGTATCTTTTACTTGGCTTTTTTTTGCAAATTTATAAATAAAATAATCATTAGCACACATGAAAGGAAAGGAATGATTTAAAACTGATTTTCACATGTGTTTATGTTATAGTTTTCAGTCAAGTTAGTGCGAATGATATTTGAAATTTGGCCTATAATTTTAATTGTTTTCAATTACGGTTATAATTTTAATTAAGAATGTTCATTCTTTTTTTTAAGTAATTGGCTTTACGCTAGTCAGGTTTGCGATGTTGATAGTTTTTTTTTTGAATTGTGACTTTTTTTGATTGCCGAATTCCTTTTGTGTCGGTTATTTTCAGATAAACATTATTGTCAAGTATCTTCTGTCCAAATTTGCAGAAAATTGTGAAAATAGAAGTTTTCTTTTCAATATTTGCATTTCGTGTAATTTATTTGATCATTAATAGGGCTTTCAATTTTTATCTGATTCCATAGTAGCTTCTGGTGCTGAGGAATACCACTAATGGAGGAAACCGGGTAAAAATGCGTCACGCGAAATGGTAAAAAAAGGGTAAGATATATGGATGTTGTGAGAGATTTATTGGGGGGAATTGATATTACTACAAGAGGATGCCAACCTGTATACCTGAAACAACGATTTCGGGAAGTCTCTGGATTAGACACCTGGTAAATTTCCCTTTTTTCTTTCCCTCATTTCCCTCTTCCAGGGAAATTGTTTTGGCATGAGGCAGTAAACAAGGCTCCCTTAATACAAAAAAATAATCATAATACCCTTCCGAAACCTCACTTTTAGTTTGGTTTTATCTGTTTTATTTGTTTTTACACATCCTCCTTGGGATTGGGGATCCCACAAAATGGCACCCCCGTCTCTCCTAATAACTTCCGACGTACCTGACCAGATTTTTCGTATTGCACCCCCCCCCTCTCTTGAATAATTCTACTTCTTAGGTTCCGCCAAAAGAGGGTAATCTTGGAAGCAAAAGGAACTCCCCCTCCTCCTCTGATATAACTTATTCTTAACTACCACCAGAAGAGGGTGATGGCCCCCTTGGGAAGCAGGAAAACATTTTAATATGTATCAGAAGAGGTCATCGAGAAATGCTTCCATTTCAACCGTGGGGAAAAAAGGTGGTACTTTTTCACCCCCCTTCCTTCCCCCGGGATTTTTTTTATAAATTTGCTTTTGTGGTGCTATAATTAGAATCGGTGCTAAAAGGAGAAATACAACAAATCAATATCATATATAAATAATTATATATTATATATAAACAATTATATATAAAGTATAAATAAACCATGATATTTTTGAAATCTAAGGGGGGGGGGGTCTTTGGGACACTGGACACTTGCCTGTTTTTAGCACCAAATCAGTAAAATCCTACTATTAGTAATTGCTTCCATCGAAAATAACCCATGTTATTCTTTTGAATCTAGGGGGGAGGACAAAAAATTTAGGGGGATGCGAATCAGTAAAATCACATCATTAATATACGTACAGGGTAAAATATCGTTTTTCAGACGTCGATTTCTACAGTTAGTCAGTTGCATGTGAGAAGCAAAGAAAATGAATGGGAAAATTATCTACATAAAAAAGGATAAAGATCCTCCAGAGCCATTGCTGGCACATAGGGCGTCGAATCGACGTTTCTGATGCTGGGTGTTTTTTACGGGGACAAGTTAAAAGTGACCCAACGTTTGCCTTGCGACAAAGCCTTTCGAAGCGTTGGACTTCAACTGCTCAACCTTAATCGGGAGATATAGCCTTATCCATTACGTTACCGCAAGGTAATTATCTACATACCCCTTGTTATTATAGCCCCTAAAAATCCAATCTACTATTAAAGAAGGTTTTCTGGTTTCAAAATAGCGTACGTTACATGTTAAAGGTCCAAAATAAACTTTACTAAAATACTACTGTTAAAAATAAGTTACCATGCAAAATTATAATTTTCAAGTATATCGAACGTACGTAAATAAAATAGCGTATATTAAAAATAAAATCAAATGCTAAAAATAAACGTACTAAAAATGAAACATTAAAAATTGATAATCGTGTGAAAGCTTAATTTTTGTAACTCAAGCGCTTGTTTGATGCAAGAAAGCAATTAAACGTAATTAAATGTCTAATTAAACGTAATATTCGGATCCAACGTTTCTTCTCAAAGTAAACGGATTTTCAATTTATTGATTCTTGGGTGGGAACTGCGCGTTACGGGCAGCAGCACATTAAGATTCTGGCTGAATCAAACAGCTCGTTGTAACGAACTGTAAGTAAAAGCGACTCGGCTCAATAGTAATCGAAAGTCTGAAAAACGGGATTTTGATATCAGAAGACACACCAGAAGAATTGGCTTATTATGCTGACAAATATATAACATTCATTGAGTTTAGTGCTACCCGTCAAAAGCTGCGCACCCGAAAAAATTTGCCTGATTCTCAAAAAAGGGGAGGAAATCTGTCAAAAGTCAGGAAATCTTGATGAAAATTACACCATCGGATTCAGCGTATCAAACGTATCGGATTCAAGTCTCAAGTTACCATATCCAAAAATATAGAATTTTGTTGTTGTTTTTTTTTGCCAGAAGAAAAGTCACGGATGCGTGTTTAATTGTTTATTATTATTTTTTTTTTGTTCGTCCCAGGGATAATGGGACTAAACCAATGGTCCTAGAAGATCGGGAGAAGGCTCATTTAAAAGTAAATTAGAAGTTCTAGTGCCATTTTGAAGTGACCAAATAGATCGGAGGATAACTAGCCCCCTCCCACGCTCTTTTTTCCCAAAGTCGGGCGATCGAAATTTTGAGATAGCCAGTTTGCTCAGCACAGTTGAAAGGACAAATAACTGTGTTTTGGGGATGACATACCCCCCCCCCCCTTCGAACCCCGAGGAGAGGGCTGGAAGTAGTAAGATCTGTCCATTGTTTACGTATATTATTTGTTATTTGAAAGTATACTGACATTTTTCCGAGGGGATTTCTACGGGGAAAATTTTCCGTTGGGAGGGAAATTTCTGGGGGTGAGCTTACAAGTGGAAATTTTGCAGGGGGGGGGGCATTTCCCATAATTTCAATATGATTTCGTCTTACTTTCTATTTGTCTTACTTTCTCTTTTGCGACTCAATTTTACGTGTGGAGATTTTTTGGGGGAATTTTTCAGTTGGGTTAGAATTCTCTAGGAGATTTATCTGGGGAGGTGAATTGTTCGTGGGAGAAATTATCCATGGTAATTATCACCAGAAGTAATTCTCCGTGGGAAAATTATCCGCTTTGGATTTCCGTTTGGATCTTCGTTGGGATTTCCGTTTTGAATTGAAAAAAAGATCAGAAAGTAAAATGAAAAGTATTTCTTTGAATAAAAGTAGACTAAAGAGAATTTTTCAGGCAGAATCGTGAGCTAGAATTATTTTTTTTTTTTTGGGGGGGGGGGAGGGATTAAAAGCGGATATCGAATTATCCGATGGTAATTTCCCGGGGGAAAGCATTTTGCATGGGAGAAATTTCCTTGGACGAATTTTTCTTGGGGACGGGATTTTCATAGTGGAGAGGGTGGTTTCCCGCTATCATTTGAAAAATGAACAGAAATTAAAGAAAGTAATTTTTTAGTTGAAAGTAAGGAGCAATATTAAAACTAAAAACAGAAACTATTCCGTATTTAAAGGGGCCTGCCTCCTCCTCAATATCCCCCTCTTTACGCTAAAGTTTGGCCTTTTATCCCAATTCTTTAAGGGACGGCTCCTGAAACACAAGAAACGGCTAACTAGAATAAGCAATTTTCTTCCAAGTGCTTAAAGTGCTAGCGTGAAGAGAGGCGTATTGAAGAGGAAGCAGCCCCCCCCCTTATATAGGTAATTTATGTTTGTTTTTAATTTTAATGTTGCCCCTTACTTTCAGCTGAAAAACTTCTTTTTCATTTAATCTTTGCTAGGCCATAAGGAATCGGTCCCACACATTCTAGTATGTTAGACTCGATTGAAGATGGCTAAGAAGGTCATAACACGAATGCCTCGCCTAAATTCTTGTTGGCTGGCTGGAGGAAGCAATACCCCACTCGACGTAGCTTTTTAAACTACATGGCTAAGAAACCTCCACTAAATTGTATTCAAAATACCGTTTAGCAATTTTGTATGTTGAGGCCATGATATGTAGTTCTGTGTTGTCCCCGAGTCCGTCCTTGGTGTTTTGTTCTGCTGTTTTTAAGTTTATTTATTCGATTATCATTTTATTTTCCTCGTTTTAAATGTATCAATAATTGGTGGGGAACCGGACTTTAACGGGTAGTAGCACGTTAGGAATGTGGCTGAATATATGCTAGGCCATAAAGATTATTAATTCCACTATAGGTATGCCTACGTAATTCGATTGAAAATTGCTTAGAAGACCACAAAGAATATGAAACCCAGCCTGATTTCTGGTAGACTGGTTGAAGAGGCAGATACTCTAATTGACACAGTTTTAAAAACTGCGGATGGAAAATTTTTTAACTAAATCAAAATGTCATAATGTCAAAATGTCATACCAGTTGTGTGTGTGAAGTTCGTGATATGGAGTACATTGTTATCCTCGAGTCCTTTTCTGCTGCTTTTTTGTTCGTTTTTTTTTTTAAGTTGATTTGTTTGGTGTGGTAATGTTTTGATAATTTTCTGTTTTTGATACTTGGTTGGAAACGGGTCTTTAACGAGAAGGTGCTTGCTAGAAGTATAGCCGAATATATTCTAAGGCTAAGGATTCAGTCCTAAAATTCAAATATATTTGATTTGATTGAAAGTGGCCGAGTACACAGGCACCCATATGGGGGAGGGGCTCCAGTCACCCCTGAATGAATGACGCTGCCTTGTATTTTTATATTTTTGTTTTAAGGTTTCTATTATACAGCATTGGCAGTGATGATTTGACCAGGTAGGCCTCCTCTCCTTAAAATTCAGCCTATGGGTGGCCATGGCCGAGTAGGTTATAAAGCTTATGAAAACAGAGTAGCTTTAAGAGCTACGCACGGAAGAAATATTAACTAAGTTGTGTTCAAAACTTCACATCTCAGTTACTTAAATTTTGTTTCGCATTTTACTAATTGATTCAACTTTTTAATTACGTTTATCTCTTAACATCTGTTTTATCATTGTAACTGTTCTAACGTGCTTATGCTAGCTTGTGTGCTATTTTACCCAATAAATCATATTCTATTGCTATTAAAAAATGACAGTCATAGCATGCACAATGTAGTGTTGTGCATGCACTACATGCACAATTTTACCATATTCATGATTTGGTAGAATTGTCATCGAGTCTGTTCCCACTATTTCTTCTGCTTGTTTTGAGTTTCGAGTTGTTCTGAGTTTCCTATATTCCTGATTCTAGTCTGAGATCTGAAAATTGCAGCGAATATCCAAAAAATTGGAACTTGCCTTTCCAGAGATACGATTACTTACGGAAAATGAATTAATTAAAATGTAGCAAATAGAATTAAACAGCCAAGCAGCGATAGTAATGATTTTATTTCTTGCCTTAAATATAAAAAAAATGTCGTCTAAAAAAGAAAGAAAAGGAAAAAGTTCATGCTTCCTACAAAATAGAGATTTCACGTCACAATATAACAAACTTCAACAACGACAATCGGGCTAGTGGGTACTCGTGCAAATTCTTCAAAGCCTGTATATTGGCAGCTTCAATTGGACAAGAGAGAATCCCCCCTGGATTTGAAAAATAATTTTTATGGTATTTTCATTAGAAAGCGGCTTTTTATGGTATTTCATTGAAAAAAAAAACAGAATAAAAATAAAATTGCTCTCTCAAGATTTCGAAAAATACATTTTGTCCCCTTCCCTGCATTTTCGCGAATTGATGCCACTGATAGACACATTGTTGACATTGGCATATTCAACGACGGAATATCTACGATCTATTTCCGGATTGAAAAGGATTGGTTAGAAGACGTACGACACCGTGCATGTGAGCAAGTCAAAAAAGAAAATAAAAAACTAAAACACTCACGGTTAGAAGACACGTGACACCAAACATTTGAGCGAGTCAATGAAAATCGAACTGGACAACGAGAATCAAAACGTGTCAAAATTGAAAATAATAATGGTGATGGTTGGGTTTTGGATTTTGACATGGATAAGGTCATCAATGCTTACAATACCTTTGTTTAAAAAAAAGGTTCGGCGACATGTATTTCATAATGACAAAAGACATGCCAAAGTAAAACAAACTGAAAATTGAAAATGATAGCGAGGATTGTTGGGTTTTGGATTTAGACATGGATAAGGTCATCAATGCCTACCGTACCTTTGAAAATAGAAAACCTGGACTAGATAAATCGTTGGAAGAAAAAGAAGCTTCTGTCCCATCACCTGAATAATTCAAAGAAACAAAAGTTCACGATATGTCTTTCGTAATGACAATTGACAAGCTGAGGCAAAAGAAGAAGTTTTTGTCCCACCACCTGAACAATTAAAAGAAACAAAGGATCGGTGATATGTCTTTTGTAATGACAAAAGACAGGTTGAGGCAAAAGAAGAAGTTTTTATCCCACCACCTGAACAATTAAAAGAAACAAAGGTTCGGCGATGTGTCTTTCATAATGACAAAAGACAGGTCGAGGCAAAAGTTAAAGGTCCAATGAAATAACCTAATTTTACAAAGGCACTACTTCTAGTTCAAGGTCCATTTGGACGTCATGACATCAAGAAAAGGCTCAAATTGTCTGCGTTTGAAGGCAAGCGACAGAGAGAATACATATATAGAAACTTTCCGCGTGCCGAATGCCGGGACTTGGCAGTGAAGCAACCGGGCTCCCCCGGTTATCTATATATATATATATATATATATATATATATATATATATATATATATATATATATAAAAGGAAAAAATCCCTTAGATAGGGTTTTAAAAACCTGTCTAAGGGTTTTGCGCTTTGAAATATGTGCATTTGCATTTTCTAATTTGCATTTGTGTATTTGTACTTTAAAATTGTGGATTTGGTAAATCGCTATGGCTCTTATAATCTTTGGTACTTTTTTTTTTTGGTTTATATATATATATATATATATATATATATATATATATATATATATATATATATATATATATATATATATATATATATATATATATATATATATATATATATATATATTTATATTATAGTTTTAGTTTTATTTGTGTGAATATTTTGTGTTTGTGTGGTTTTGAGAGAATTATAAAAAACACCAAACATTATAAAAGCCATACCGGTTTACCCAATGCAAAATTTTAAAGTGCAAATGCAAATTAGAAAATGCAAATGCACATATTTTAAAGCGCAAAACCCTTAGACACTATTTTTAAAACCCTATCTAAGGGATTTTTTCAGTCTTTGGCAAGTCTCATAAACTACTATTTGGTGTTTTGATATTCGGACAAAATCTAATATCTTTCAGTTCGTTTTTCTTATCCAGTTTTCTTTTTCAATTCTATGTTAATTAACTGGTAGTTATTCAGCTTCTATGTGGGTATTTTCTATTCCATTCAGATTACATTATTCAGTTCGTATTTAGATATCACATTGACACACTGGCTCATTTCATTTCTCCTAATGTAATCATCGTACATGGCCTGCGTTTGCTCTGAATAATCCAAAAATTCCTGGAAATATATAAGATTGTAAAAGCCATGGAAATGAAACAAATTTACTGTTGAGGGTATTGTAAAAAAGAAACAAGAAAAAATTAATTGACTGTTGCAATTGGGGGGGGGGGACAGGCTGCAGCATATAAACATGCTTTTATAGACGTATTACTAATGAAAGGTAACACATTGCCAAATATTACAAAACAAAACAAGTTATCCCCAAATGGATTGGAAAGAGGTATTAAGGCTGGGTCGACTCTGGCTGAGCTTACAGAATTATGCCACTGACCCTGGTCCTAAACTAAACAACCGGCCATGCAAGGAATCATTCCCCAGCCTCCCAAACAAAGGATTCCCAACCCAGCGCGCCAACCCCTTAGCCAGGACGGCTAAATTGTAAAGACTAATTCCAAGTGAACAAATAGTCATCAAAAAGGAAAGCTGCCATATCTATTAATCAACAAATACTTTTAATAATATTCTTCTGTGTTACCATTAGTATCCCCCTTTAATTGGTGAAAGATTATCCAATCCATCAACCCACTACATGACGAATTGGCGTTTATAATGAGTTACAAAAATAACAGAGCTAATTTTCTGTTACACGATACAAGATGGAAATGTCCAAGAGAGTGTCTTTCATATTCGTAGACAGCGATTCTCTCATTGGTGGAAACATTCTTAAGATGATGGGTAGCTGCGCCGAAGGTGAATGTAGGTCGACTTGAGGAATAAAAATGGACCTGAGACCTTATTTGCCTTGCAGTACCTACTAAGAATTCTTGGTTTACAAAAGGATTGAGTAAGCATAAGCTATTGAAGTAAGTTTAAAAAGTCATTTTTATATCGGTGCTGGGTGGAACAGAATTTTTCATAGCTCCTTTCTTATATAATTTTTTTTTGTAAGAATAAATCTAAGTGACAAGGGGCTAAGTACTGCTTTTCATAGCAAAATTATCAAAACTTAGTTTGAACACTAACATTTCCAACCATCCACCAACTTGTTTACACATTGTAACGCCTTTTGTTCCATCTTGTGTTGCAGACTTCCGCCAGGATAGGACATTTCCTCTCACACGTGGCACACACTTCACGTTGCAAACAATTACAAAGTAGAAACAATAGGGAAAATCTTTTCAAGACAGTGGAAATCAACTCAGTGCCCTATGTCCAAGGGTTTGCCCTATGTCCAAGGGCCGTCTTCAGCACAATACGAGAATCAAATATATATATATATATATATATATATATATATATATATATATATATATATATATATATATATATATATATATATATATATATATATATATATATATATATATATATATATATATATATATATATATATATATATATATATATATATATATATATATATATATATATATATATATATATATATATATATATATATATATATATATATATATATATATATATATATATATATATATATATATATATATATATATATATATATATATATATATATAAATATATACATATATGTATATATATACATATATATCTTGAACATGCAACATATAATTGTCCATGGGAAAAACAATCCCTATTAAGATCTATACCTCATTATTCTAATGATGTATCCCTGTGTCCCGGTCGTCATTTATATTCCCTGTGTCCCGGTCGTCATTTGTGTCCCGGTATCCCAGTTTGTAATTTCTCTTTGAGTGTCCCGGTTGTCATTTATATTCCCTGTGTCCCGGTGTCCCGGTCGTCATTTGTGTCCCCGTCTGTAATTTCTATTCGAACAATCCCTGTGTCCCGGTTGTCATTTATATATCCTGCCTGATCCCCCGGTGTCCCTGTTGTAGTTGTGTCCCTATGTCCCGGTCGTCATTTATATTCCATGTGTCCCGGTCGTGATTTGTGTCCGGGTGTCCAAGTCTGTAATTTCTCTTTGAGGTTCCCGGTCGTCATTTATATTCCCTGTGCCCTGGTCGTCATTTGTGTCCCGGTGTTCCGGTATGTAATTTCATCAGTTGACAAACATGACGTCAGTCGACAAACAACTTAATGACGCATACAGCTCAATCCTTATAATGACGTCAGTCGACAAACATGACGTCAGTCGACACACAAACATGACGTCACTCGACACACACACACAGACAACTTATTTATATATATATATATATATATATATATATATATATATATATATATATATATATATATATATATATATATATATATATATATATATATATATATATATATATATATATATATATATATATATATATATATATATATATATATATATACATATATGTATTTTTTCTTTCTGGTATTGTGCTGAAGACAGCCCTTGGACATAGGGCCGAAATATCCACTGAATTTATTTCCACTCTCAAAAAGATTTTTCCTATTGTGTCTACTTTGTGTTTTTTTTTTTATGGAAAGGCGGTCTGGTCTTCGTTGCTATTTACTTCAAGTCGCACTTGGCAATTTTCTGGAACGCCTAGTTTGTGGCACCTGCTGTACACAAAATGGGTAACCCCTAGCTTGGAGCGTAGAAAGTAAAAACCAGTGGCTAATTACAGACTTTTCTGGTAGAGACATAAATACAATGGTGCTAAATCCCGAAAGTCGAGGGGGTGGGCAAGGATTTGTTTTGATTTCTTAATGAGGATACAAAAATTAAGTGTTTTGAAAATCTAGGAGGGGCGTGTATTTGTTTTTAGTAGATTTTTTTAAATGAGAATGCTAAAAGGGTTTCTTTTCAAAATCTAGGTGTAATTTGCCCCTCCCCTCTTCTCAATTGGCACCCCTGAATAAATAGATATTTTTACAAAAGTTTGTAGAGATGTCCAAATGTTATGTTAAAATTAAAGTAAGTTACTAAACCACGTATCGGGTGCGGGGAGAGAAATTTAAGAAAATAAAGGGATGTATGGCTTGGAATTCTTGGTTTACCGTCTCTAAACAGGAATTTCGTGCAATTGAGGAAAGCACTACCAAATGTCCCCTTCGAAAGTATTCACTGAATTGGAATTCAGTCAAAATATTTGATATTTACCTTTCGGTCAAGCCTTAACATTTTGCGCTTCTTTTTTTCTTAAATTCCTCAAAACAAAATAGATGTAACAGCAATAGTAGTAACAGTGTAACAATGACTTGCATTAATAGTAGATTGAACATGTGAAAAATATCAAATATACGATAAAAACATATAGTTTTCATATCAAAGATATGAAAAATGCCAAAAACCGCAAAAGAACAGAATTGGTATTTGGAAGGACGGTAGAGTAAAAAGGCGAGCACAAACTATATTTAAAAAGGAAAAAATCAGTCAATCGAAAACTAATTATTATACAAAATAATGATACATAAATCAGAACGTTGAAAACAGTGAAAAAAATTTTAACACCACATAAATTTTATATGCCTAAAATGAAGTGTTTTTTTTTTTATTATGGAATGAGAAATGTAATCGTAAATTTTCAGGTTTGTCATTCCAGGGAATAAATGGATCATTAAAAATTCAAATTGACTGTGTTCGGCATTTTTTCTTCCTTAAAAGTTTAGCACCAGACCCGTTGATTGACTATTAACTTTTTTTGCTGATTAAGGCATATCAGAAAACAAACATTAATATTATAAAAAAGAAGCCGTAGTGCTAAGCGGCTACGTGAATTTCCTTAGTTATAAGAGCAGGGCTATAGACAAGATTTCTTTTTTCTAACTAGGGCACAAATTTGAAAGAAAGCTCCAAGAGCTGGATAGTTATATAAACAGAGACGTATGCAAGAGGACTTCGATCCCGAGGCCATCGAAGTCTTAGTTGTTTTTTTTTTTCAAAATGTGCTATGGACACTTATTAATCAATTAATGTTTTATGACTGGACCTTTCTAAGAAATATGCTGCGAACGTGCTTGTATACGATATATAGAAAATTATTGGGAAGTTCGTAAAAATCCCTCAGCTTCGGAAAAGAGGGGTGAGATACCCCCCTCCATGCGTAAGTTTCTGATTAAGTGATGAATGTTTTACCATACCTGACCAATGAAATCAGTGTAGTAAGTACTACTACAAAATCAATCCCTAGTCGAGACCAGGAAGTAGCTGTATCGAAAGCAGTTGGCTTGAAAATAATTCAAACATAATGATGTCCCCGAGATGGACAATGATATAGCTATTAAATAGCCCCCAGGGAAGGAAGAGATAAGGAGAACACTGGGCACCCCAGATGGGACTCCGTAAGATGTTTGTTTTTTTAAGTTTCCTCAAATAAAAAGTTTGATGAAGTATATTTGACTTGGGGGAGGGGGTTTCAACTCATACCACCGCTTTCCAAAATTAGATGAATCTCCTCAGAACAAAATTTATGGAATATCCCAAGCCTAAATATGTTTTAATATATGTTTCAAATATGTTTTCATATGCTATTTGAACTGGTCTGAGATAAAAAGAGTTTAAAGTCAGACTTAACAGCTAGAACTCAAAATAAAGGATATCCATCTTTTTTTCAACTAAAAATATATGAGATAGTTTCAGCCCCCAATAATTATTTCCAGGGGTAAGGGCAAGGGTATACAGTTTCTTAGAAAAGGGGTACATTTGATAAATAGAGAGTTTTTGTCGGTAAAGTGTGATATTACCCTGGATGAGAAGAAGAAGGGTAATATGTCTAAAACAACGTTTTTAGGATTTGCTGTTAAATTTGAAGCAATATCAGATTACCTTTTTAGTGTCTGTTTGCTTTAAGTAATTTTACTAATTTTTACTTAAACTATAAGCCCGGAATTATTATGAATAAGGTATTGCCGGCCATTTAAAGCAGCAGAAAACCATCCCTTTACCCCTCCCTTTCCCTTTAATTCATCCCTTAACCATCACATCCCTCTAATCTTTAAAGTGAAAGAGCTTGCCGCTACGCGGGAAGCGTCAGATGATTTGCTCTCAACCACGTTTGTCCTCCCTGCCAGAAAATCAGGAGATCGGTACCTGTGCTACGCAGGCCATTGGTCAGTATCTGAAAATAAAGTTTACACGCTGGAAGAATTCTTCACTGACCCTAAGATAACTGTATACATAACTGTCAAAAAGGGAACGGAACCCACAAAAAGCTGGCCATTAAACATTTACGAGCATGAAAATTCACTGGAGGGGGATTCTCAGCTTTGTTTGATGCACTACTTACCATTCATTTTATTATTTTATTCAAAGTCAGGGGTGTAATTTGCTGTGGGGCAGGATGAGATTGGGACAACTTCCCCCTCAAACTCATTTTTGCCACGTGGCGGGAATTTAGGGTTTTCAAAAATCTTGTCAAAACTAAGATTGGCCTACATACTTCAAGGTTCCACAAAAACAGATAAGTTTCCTTTAGTATACTTTTGCCTTTCTGGTACTATATGGCTAAGTTTTCATTTTTCACTGTCATTTTCACTTGACTTAGGGAATTCAGCTCAAAATACCCCCCCCCCCTAGAAATTACGCTTCTGTTCAAAGTATCAAAAAGGCTAAGAATACAATTTAAATGGTTTGTTTTAGGGATTTAGTGTGGTCGTTGGTTTATCGGACAAGTGTATGCTTTTAATGCCCGTGACATGTTGCATTTTGTTGCTGTATCTGTTTGTTAACATAGGTTTTTTTTTTAATTGAGTTTTTTTAAATGTTAACATTAATTTTTTAACCAATAATATCTGTAGTAGTTCTAACCAACATCTTGCTAACCAATTGGTGGACAGTCAGAATCTTGCATTTGATTTTTGTGAACCATCTTAATTTTTGGCAAACGAAACTTTACTTTTCTTTAAACAGCTTCGGTAAATCGAAGTTTGTTATAGAAGTCTTGTCCAGCCCGTTACTATTTTATTGGGGTTTGAGGCTCTTTTTTGAAATGCTGTAAAAAAATGTTTTGCCTCCTGGACCCAGTTAGGATTACTCAAATCTGAAAAACGCGATTTTTAAAGTCTTTTTTGGTGTATTTTTCAGTGTTGCCAAGTTGAACAGTAAAAATAAATAACCAAAACTAATGACTTGAATTTGACAAAGTTAATCGTCCATAAAAAATTCAAAATTTAATTTGTTTTAGCCAATTTTTCGCTGAGTTTTTACTCGTGATCCTATTTATTCATAATTGGCTCATTATCACCAAACTGATTTACTGTATGTTGAATTCCTTTTAATCAAAAAATTTTTCGTGATTTTTACTCATTTTTTAAGGTATACATGGTTGTGCTCATGTATGGTTGTATACATGTATACATGGTTGTGCTCAGACAATCAGATTTCATGTTCATTGTCCTTGGTATTTAATTAACTGTAGGGTATTTTTAGGTATGTCTGTATCCATAAACAAGGGCCTATTGGTTCTCGTCCTTGCAGTTTTTTGCATGTGTTTCTTCGTACAAACAGCAGTTTCTGATGAAGATCCTGCTTTGACAAAATATTTGCACGAGTTGGACAGGATTTTTGGCTCCAATGCTAGACCAAGGTAAGAAATCCACAATTATTAAACAGTCTATTTTTAATTATAGAGTTTTTTAAAAATTATACTTACAAGAGAATATTTATGTGTTATAATATTTATGTACAAAATACTCTAATTAAAAAAAAAATAATTAGATCGGCAATAGAATCGTTATAAAGTAATGATAGCGGAAACTGTTGAACGTGAATTTGAGACTCAACATGCCCAAAGAAAAATTAGGTAAGCGCAAATCGTCATAAAGGGGCATATAATTGACAAAAATAAAAAAAAGTTGAAAGGATAAATCTTATATGAAAATATAAGAATAGCCTAAACCTTGGGAATGAAGAAATGGTGATACTTTTGAGCCTCTGTTCCTTACAGTCTCGACCTTTTCACAATGGTTCATTCTAATTCTTATATTTCCTTTTTAAGTTTTTCTTTTTTAAATTTTGACTTTGGGGCTGATCGAGTTTTTTTTTCAATATTTGCTTTCTGTTTTCCACTAAATATCATTCGAAAAGTTTAGATGCTAAATTAGATGATAGTGGAAATTGACGAACTTAAAGTTGGGACTCTAAATGCCCAAAGAAGAAGTAGGTAAGCGCAAATCGTCTTAAAGGGGCATATAATTGACAAAAATAAAGAAAAAAGTTAGAAACAAGAAATTTCATATGAAAATATAAGAATAGCCTAAACCATGGGACTGAAGAAATGGTGAAATGGTGAACCTCTGTTCCTTACAATCTCGACCTTTTCACAACTGTTCATTCTAATTCTTATATTTCCTTTTTCAATTTTTCTTTTTCAATTTTGACTTTGCGACTGATTCAGTTTTTTTTTTTCAAAATTTCATTCCTGGTTTCCACTAAATATTGTTCGAAAAGTTTAGATGCTAAATTTCTGATTTTTTAAAGAATTTTTTTTGTAAAGCCTTACAGAAAATTACAAGAGAATGTGGATTCTACGAGGGAGAATCATGTTTTTGAATATAATATATTTCACCACTGTCATAACAATTTAAGATATTATCAGATACCTGACCTTTTTTAACCTCCACCCCCTTTTCAACCCCTTTTAAGTGCCGTTTATAAACTTTTTTTCGGAAATATTTCAAGTTAAAATTTGCAAATTTTGAATATTCTTTGCACATTTCTGTTGTGGCACGAAACAGGTGAAGAAACTGCAATACAATTAAGTAAAGGAGTATGTTAGAAATTTTAGGAGGAATTTGGTGTGAAGAACAGAAGACAAGAAGAGAAAAAAAATTCATTTTTTGTAAAGCTCATTAGCATACTCAAAGGTAAATATGTAAATTAACCATAATCCTAGCTATTAAATTGTGATTTTGACGAGCCAGAAAGTAGGGCTTTCACTTTTTGAGATTAAGCCACCATGACCACCAATTACACTGCATAAATAAAAATTTTCTCATAATACCCTATATTTTGCGTTGACCTCTCACTATATTAACGTACCATGGACATTTATATCAAACTTCTTTTGCCCCCTGGATCTATCTTACGTCCATTGGTCCATTGGGCCTGTTTTAGGTCTATATAAAAATCATAGTTATGCCCCCTGGAAAACCATAATTTTTCTAGATTCTTCTTCTGGTTATTCAAACAGTTCGTGGTAACGAACTGCAAGTAAGGAGCGGCCCGGCTCAATAGTAACCAAGACTCTACTAAAAGAAAAAAATTATATCAATAGATTTATCAAAAAAATTACATATATATGCTGATTGCAAATATATAAGTTTCATTAAGTTTAGTCTTACCTATCCAAGGTTACTAGCCTAAGAAAATTTGCCTGATTTTCAAAAAAAGGTGAAAACACCCCTTAAAAGCTACAGAACCTTAATGAAAATCACACTATAAGATTCAGTGTATTAAAGGACCCCACTGTAGAGGTTTCAAACTCATATCTGCAAAAATGTGGAATTTTGTATTTTTCGCCATAAGAATGATCACGGGTGCGTGTTTATTTGTTTGATTGCCTTTTTTTGTTTGCCTGTTTTTCCCAGGGGTGATCGTATCGACCCAGTGCTACTAAAATGTTGGGAGAGGGCTCATTCGAACAGAAATTATAAGTTTCAGTGCCCTTTTTAAGTGACCAATAAAATTAGAAGACAACTAGACCTCTCCCACGGCCCTTTTTTCTCAAAATCGTCTGATCAAAATTTTGAGATAGCCATTTTGTTCAGCACAGTTGAAAGACCGAATTAATATACCTTTGGAGATTTCATGACCCCCCAGAGCCCTGGGAAAAGGTCTTTAAGTTACAAAATTTGTTCAATGTTTACGCGTATGTTCTATTGGGAAGTAATTTTTCGTGTGAAGGGGGCGAATTTTCTACAGGTTGGATTTTCCACAGAGACAATTTGCCATGGGGAGGGAACTTTTCAGTGAATGATTTTTTCAGGAGACATTTGGCACTAGTGAAATTTTCCAGAATTCCTATACGAGATTCTGCGTATGTCTTGCTTTGTCTTTGTCGATTCAATTTTAAGCGTGGATGTTAAGTGTAAATGTCCGGGGTAAATTTTCACCAGGATTGGATTGTCTAGAGCAGTGGTTCTCAAAATTATTTAGATATTGCACCCCTTTTTACCCACAAAACCTTTTAGGTACCCATCCTAAGTTACCAGTACAAAGTATGCTATAGCTAAAATATAAATAAAATTGCCAGTCCTAGAGTTAAAGGGTTGTTTTATTTTTTGTTGGCTGGCCATGTACCCACTAAAAAAATTTGCGTACCCCAAGGGGTACGCTTACCACAATTTGAGAACCACTGGTCTAGAGAATAAATGGGTCAGGAGGAGGGATTTTTCCGTCGAGGTGTAGTCAGATTTCCCGGCATTATTTAAAAAATGATCAGAAATGAAATAAAAAAAAAGTTTTTTCAACTGAAACTAAGGAGCAGCATTAAAACTTAAAATAAACAGGAATTATTGCGTATATGAGGGGGTTTGCTCCTCCTCAACAACTCGCTCTTTACGCTAAAGTTTGAATTATGTCCCAATTTTTTAAGATCAACTCCTGAAGCACTATGCTCTTTTAATTAGAACAATAAGAAGTTTTTTTATACTAAAAACTTTAGCGTAAAGAGCGAGGTGTTGAGGAGGAGCAAACCCCCTCATATACGCAATAATTCCTGTTTGTTTTAAGTTTTAATGCTGCTCCTTACTTTCAGTTGAAAAAATTGTTTTTTTATTTAATAATTTTAAGATTCTAAAGTTTTAGGGCAGTGTCAGACCTTCCTCACTGTTACCCGGTTGAACTATCAAAACCAAAAGCTTAACTACTTACACCATTATTTTAATCTGTAAAGTTCATTCATTAACAATCCGTTGATTTGAAAAGATGGCAATACCCCCAAAGCAAAGCTCCATCTTCTTAAGCTATTTGATGCCATGTGTTTCTAGCTTACATGTTGACCAAAAATTCTGTAGCTGCATATGGAGGCTGTATTCATCAAAAATATAATTTCCAATTTTTTCCTAATTTTTAAGATGTATAAGTGTTAGTTTCGACTTAGCCAATTCCAATAATCATGCGTCGTTTCATTGTTTTTCTTTTTTTTTAGAGATTTTCACTTTTTTTAGACAGAGAAAGACGGGTTTATTAATATAAATAAACAAAACAAAACTAGAAAATGGCCCGAAGGAAAGCTTTGACATTGTAATCGTTTACTGGGAGGTTTCGCCGGAAAATTCTGAAGAAGTTTGCTTTCAGTCTGGCGAACCAGAGGAAATAACGTATCAATGTAGCTTGGTGTTTTTCCATGACAGGATTTACGATTTCTGCCCGAGCCTTGTAAATTTACTTAGGGTAAAAAAATTAGACAAAATCGCAAGTTTGTTTGATTCAGGAAAATATGATGCTTTTCTGCCGACATTTCTTTAATCGTAAGAATCACTCCGAGGCATTCATAAAGACATGTATTGGTCGACTTGAGTAGAACTCGCCGCTTGAATGATTTTGGAAGTCGGCGTTAATTGGGACGTTCGCGACGTGTACGTTAACATTACTTGAACACAGCACAGTTTCCTTCAACCACTCACATGTCTCTAGTATAGTCTCTTTTTTTGGAAAGCATAAATAACGTCAGTGCTCAAGGAAATTCAATAAATTTAGATTTTTGTTTCTTTTCTTTGCCCTAGAATTTTGAATTCGTCTCCAATATATTCGTAACGGTTGCTGCAACTTAGTAAAGAATAAATCACGGCACATAGTAGCCAAAACTAAAAATGGCGTGCCTTACACATTTGCCAAGTGATAAATATTTTATATTTAATACTGTTCGAAAATAAAAATGTTCTTTCAGATTCAACGGAACAATAACTTGCAACTGCATTATGAAACATTTGAGAATTTCGAAAAGGGGTCTAAGACCCCCTTAAAATAATCTTTAAATGAAATAAGAACGCATCTTTAAAATCACCATTACTGAAAACTTTAAAGCTGAAGGTTTAAAGTTTCCTAACTGGAACAAAAAGGGAAATCACGTTTGTGCATGGGTAGCACTGTTCTTTTCTATATGCCTCTCGCTTGAATCAGATTTACTTAAATAACTTTCCTTGAATACCAAACTTTGAAAATCATGATTCTAAATTTATCTTTTGATGTCTAAGAACCGAGAAATATATTAATGGATGTACTTTTTCAAGGATAATTACTATTTAGGGACGATTGAAGCTTTTCTTTATACGGATTGCATAAATAAATTGCATTAAAAAATTTAAAAACAACAAAGGTTGAAGGGGGAGCAGTCACAGCCTCCCTCTTTTTCTTTATTCCCCAGAAAGGAATTCTTATTCTTTCTTCCCCTGGAGTGTCAGTAAGAGGCTTTGGCACACTTCACTCAAACTATTAGGGTGTTTTCAGCAGTTTACCCTTGACGACACTAGCGCTACTAGCGGATTAGTCTGGATTTGTGTTTTACTTGTTTTCTTCTGTCCTAAAATTAATTCTTTTAACAAAACATTTTCTCATTAATGACTCAACTGTACAGAGTCCGAAACGCAACTAACTATAAAGATCCAATTCATTTCACTTCAATATTCAAGGCAAGACTGGGAAACATGCTTTTCAGCACCTAATTGTATTACACGATGATTTGCATTACCTGGATACGACGCACCGAATGAATCACAATAATTGCCCCATCCATTGCCTCATTATCATCAGCAATTATAAAATCCACAGAATAGAACCTTTCGGCTATTGACAATCAATATAAAAGCAAATATATTTTCAAACTATTCGAGTTAACAAACTGTAAGTAAGGAGCGTCTCCGCCCAATAGTAACCAAAATTCTACAAAACGGAATTTTGGTAACAATGTATATATATATATATATATATATATATATATATATATATATATATATATATATATATATATATATATATTGTCTCTTTATGCTGTTTCTTAATGTATAAAATTCAATAAGTTTAATGTTTATCAAAAGCTAAGAGCCAGAGAAAATTTACCTGAGTTTTGAATCTGGTAAACACTCGAGGATTCTTAATGAGAATCAAACCATTAGATCCAGTGTATCAGAGATCCCTGCTGTATAGGTTTCAAGCTTCTGTAAAAATGTGGAATTTCGTATTTTTGCCAGAAGAATGATCACGGATCCGTGTTTGGGTAATTTTTTTTTTGTTTCCTGGAAGATCAGGAGAGGGCTCATTCAAACAGAAATCAAAAGCTCTAGTGCCCTTTTTATGTTACCAAAAATATTGAACAGCAACAAGACCCCTACCGCGTCCTTCTTTTCCAAATTGTCTAATCAAAATTTTCGATAGCCATTTTGTCCAGCATAGTTAAAAGGTCCTATAATAATACTTTTGGGAATGTCCTGACCCCCACATACCCAAAAGACAGGACTGTAAGTTATGAGCTTTGCCCATTTTTTACATATAGCATTTATTATTGCGAAGTAAAGAGACATTTTTAAAGAAGGGGGGAATTTTCTGCGGGGGAAGTGTTTTTCACGGGAAGATTTTGCCATGAAGAAGGAAGTTCCCGGGGCTGAACCTTCCAGGGAAAATATTATTCGGGGGAAATTCGCATGAATTCCGATACAAAATTCTTTTTACTTGTCTTATTTTCTATTTGGCAACTTGACTTTACATATAGAGATATTCCAGGGGAATTGTCTGAGGGAAGTTTTCAGGGGGTTGGAATTTTCTGAGGGACTTTTCCGTTGGTGGCAGTTTTCTGCGGGAGAAATTTTCCAGGGGGAATTTTCCATGGGAGAAACTTTGAAACTTTCCGTCGCGGGGGGGGGGGTCTCTTGGAAAAATTTACGTGGTTCTGGTTGAATTTCTACCATGATTTTAAAAACAGCAAAAAAAGGAAAAACCTTAAATTTTAATAGGAAATTTCCGAAGGGAATTTTCAGTGATGATTTAATTCTCTGAGGGAATTTTCTCTGTGGAGGATTTTTTCGTGGGAGAATATTATGTAGATGGGGAGCCGAATTTATCGGCATTAATTAAAAAAATATTGGAACAATTTAAAGTGGGAGATTTTGAGTAGTTTGAGATGGAGAAGCAGCGTGCACAGCTGTGTTGGCCTCAGATAGCTTGGAGCTGTGGTGAGTTGTCAGTAGTAGTAGTAGTTTTCTTTATTTCCTAAGCTCAATAGTTTCAGGAATGAAAGAATTTTGAAAACTTCGCAAAACTCATAACTGAGACCTTATTACTAATACATTTTGTGTCAGTTATGATACGTTTAACAAAACTGGCCTAATTGATGTTAATAATTGACATTTATTTGCATAGTTAATTACGAAAACATGGACAAATTTCAAACAGTTTTCTTCGCCAGTTTTTATATGCTGTTCTTTTAAGCCCTCTTCATTTCCATTGGATTTTCGCATCTGGCACTTTTTCTTGTTAAGACACAGCTTAGTGCAAAAACACCCCATTTACTTAGCACTTTCATCACCGAAGGTTCTTTCAAGTGGCAGATTGTTAGAAAAGGTTCAATGAATATTGCGAAAAGAAAAATTTTATTAACGTGGCAATCATATTTCCTAATCTACAAATTTATTCCTTTGGAAAGCTATATTAAGTATCATTAGAAATAAAGCTATAAAGGAATAATTAGAATTTATTCTAGATTGCAACTGGAACTAACAATTAAAAACCCATACAAAATAAGAAAATATTTATAATTGGCTGCTTAGAAAGTATCTTAGTATTAGAAAGCTTAGAAAGTATTCCACAGCCGCCGTTTTTGATACGAAGGATGTATAGATAGTTTATTGATTTATTTGTTCCAATAAAACAATAAAAATAAATTTACAACAAATATAATACAATATTGATAATCAGCCAAAACAATTAATATCAAATGCCCCCCGCAAGGCCCTTTGGCTGGGAACGTAGGAAGAAAAAAAAAATACACACGAAAACATTGATAAAAACTTTTAAAATCTAATGACTCCATGAAAGGCTATATAGCCGGAAATACGGGGGAAAATAAAAGAAAAAAAACAAAACAATAAACAATAAGACGAGAAAAAAGTAAAATATTAAGGAAAATGAATAAGAAAGCATATAATATAAGGAAAAAAATAAATAGCATGGAAACTATTAGCACTTGAAATACAAATATTGAATGAAACAAAACAAAACACTAATTGGGACTAACGCTGTAAATGTTAACGCAAAACTAACGCTGTAAATGTTAACGTTGTCTCTTGAAAAAATTTGTATTTTTGGATTTGGGTTCTATTACATAATGTTCGATCCAAATTAAATTTTTAAGCGAGACTTTTTGAGAACCCTGTGCATAATGCATTAAATTTAAATTTAAATATAAAATTTAATTAAATTAAATTAAAAAGACTTCAATCAGACTCTAACTTATGGATTCGACATGAGCTGTTTCTAGTCTAGTTAATTCTCCCAAGTCAAAAGATGTTAAATTTTTTTCTATCAAATATCTAGAAAGACCTAGTGTTTTAGTTTAAAAATGAGTGGGAGCTTACAAAATGAAAATGCATGTTTACCCCTTTATTCTAGTTTTTAAAAAGAAGAAATTATGACATGTGGTCGTTACCAAAACCAAATGTCAAATTCCGTTTTTATTAGGTGTTTTTATGAAAAAAGCCAAAAAATAAGTGAGAAAAGCCAAATATTTTATTATGACATTAAAAGTATACTTTTTTCTTATTTTGCTGGAAGATTAATTTTACATTATTTCTGTAAAAGGGCAAAAAAGGTTCAACAATGGTAAAAAGAATTGTTTTTCGCCATTGCACTACATTTTTTAGGCAGCCAGTAGAGTAGCATTAGTTAGAAGCTTGTTTGTAGGTTTAATTGCACTGGGCACAGGACATATTTTGTTTGCACTGGGCCAAAGAATGCTTGCCGAATATATATCTGTCTACCCCGGCATGTATCTTATATATTTATGTACTATTATAATCCTATGTTCAATTATTGTTACTCTTTCGGTTTGTCAATTTAATTTTTATAGTTATATTTCGTTCAAAAAATTCGGCGGAGGCTGGCCCAAACTCGGAAAAAAATGCCTCGGCACCTCTAGCTTATATATTTATATTTATATTTATATATATTTATGTTCAATTACTGTTATTCTTTCGGTTTGTCGATTTAATTTTCATAGTTATATTTCGTTCATAATTTTCGGCGGAGGCTGGCCCTAACTCGGAAAAGAAATGCCTCTGTACCTCTAGCTTGAAGAGTACGAGAGAATCTTCTTGTTACATATTTAGCTGCTGTATGTAACAATGCACAAATGTTTCCTTGCTTATACTCTCGAAAAGTAGAGTATTCAGGTAATAGTTTCCGAACGTCAATTTTTTGGCTCAACATCAAAACTCTTAAGCAACTATTTAAAGAACCTGTTGGACAATAGGCCCTAAACATGGTTTTAAGTACCCTGGCCCTTTTTTCAAAAATTTTAAACTGGACCCGTCCCCCCACCGTGAGAAAAAACAGGATAGGGTTACTAAGATATTAAGTACATCACTTGTAAATACACTTATAGGCTGTGTGGAACCTCAATGCTAAAAAAAGATTCGCCTGCCCCGAAGCTTCAGGTACTTATTCTATACGTTACGCACAATTACCAATTTTATAGAGTTGGATAGATAAATTCATTTTTTTGGGGGGTATGACTGAACCGTTATTTGAAAATTCTTACTCGTCATCTTTAAATTAAACCTGTTAAATGTGTGCAGTCCGTATAATGAAAAATACTTGCTTGCCTTTAGGCTTCAAGTGCTTGTTTATAATGTCATGCTATTGTTTCTAGATTATTAATTTGCTTGAAATAAGATACATGCATCATATGCTTTCAGGCATAAGTTAGCAATTACTGGAAACTTGCAGCATTAATCAGATATAGCATCCCGAAGTCCCTGCTATTTTATGGCAGCTTACGGACAAAACCCAAAATAATTTAGCAAACAAGAAAACCACTTGTTTGTCAAATGAAAATAGGGCTTAAGAATTTTTACAAGTCATTAAATGTCGTTGATGGAGTCAAATGTAGTACAAATGTTTAGCATCACAGGTGTTACCATTATAAATTGGAAAAGTTATTAATTAATGCCTATTTAGCATTAAAACATTTCATATAGCTATAACAGTCAAATGTGGCACAAGTAGCACAATGATGTAGATGGGGTTGTGCTGCGTCAGGAAAAATAGATGTATAAAAATAGAATTTTTGCATAAGTGTAACATGCAAGTGTAACAATCACCGGCATTCAGCTTAAGGGGGGGGGGGGGTTGTAATTGCATAGATAACTAAAGTATTATTTTAAGAACAGTGTCTCTGTTTAAACCAAAATCAAGAGATAGAAAGAGAAAGTTCATTAAAATACGACAAAATATGCAACCCAGATTAGGTTGAAAGGACCTAACTAAGAAAAAATTCTTAAGCCCTATTTTCATTTGACATTTTACAGAAGACATGAAAAACAGGACCACCAATAAAAGCAAGAGAAAGTTTCCTTTTTGAAACAATCATACAAGTGGTTTTCTTGTTTGCTACATTATTTCGGGTTTTGTCCGTAAGCTACCATAAAATACCCGGGACTTCGTGATATTATATCTGATTAATGCTCCAAGCCTCCACGAATCTCTATCTTATGCCTGAAAGCATATGATGCATGTATCTTATTTCAAGCGAATTAATAATCTGGAAACAATAGCGTAAATGAGCACTTGAAGCCTAAGGGCAAGCAAGTATTTTTCATTATACGGACTTACTAGGACCTTTCAACATTAAGGAGCAACCCAAATTAGGTAATGCGGGGCCCCAGAGATTTGATTCAAAATAGTAAAATGCTGCTACCATTTGAGCCTCCTAGAACAAGCATTAATCTTAAACTTCATTCAAAGCAATTTTGTCAATATTCTGTTGATAAAAATATGATGTTTTTCAGTAGGACTATCTATTTTTAATGTTTAATAAATAATGAATTTATTTGAGTTCATTTTTAGTAAGACATGGGTTAAATGTTGGCATAAAGCACAGGAGTTCAATGACGGCAACCCTAGAATATTTTTAATTCTAGACGTGTTACATATAAAGTTCTGACATATTTTGGGTATTGACATTGTTCACTACTTTTTTGGGAAAACTGTTAACTTTAAGTCAACTTAGAAAATTTGTGCTTTAAAAATGCACCCTAAAAATAGTTTATTTAAATACCAATAAAGTATTGACGAAGGATGTCAGGAAGCAAATCAAAGATTTAAAGCGGAAAAATTCAGAATTTTCAATTTTCTCCTTTGCGTAGAGAAGGAAAAGTTTTTGGAAAGTTATTATATTTGGAGATTCCAATAATTTATTTTACATTTTTTTCTACGCCATTGTTGTATTCAGGCTATTTTTAGAAATATTTCTATAAATTAATTTTTGTGATAAGACTAATCGAAATAGCAGTTACCATTTCAGGATCAGCTTCAAACAGCGATCCTTCCTCCCTTGATATTTTTTTTCAAAATTTGTTTTCAAATTTTCAGTTACTATAAGTGGCGCAATTCTTCAAAATCCTGGGAGGGGGAAAGTTGGAGCTAATTTTCCCAAATCATGTGAAAATGACAATAAAAAGCAAGAAATAACACTTTTGGTACCATAAAAATGCTTTTTAGTACTATGAAGGTACCATACAGTTACTTTATATTATTATAAAGGTAAATATGCAATAAAAAAAATTGATCTGCTTCTGTTAATGCTTGAATTATGCAGGTTTATCTTAGTTCTGACAAGACTTTGGAAGAAACTAAATTTCAGCTGGTGGGGCAAAGTCGGGTCTAGGGGGGGACCAAGGTCTGAGAGGGCAGATTCCCCCTGTCCCATAGCAAATTACTCCCCTGGTTACTATGGACTAGAGTTCACACTTCACCAGATTTCAAGGGTTACTATAACCATGATAGGGGAAGATTTAAACTCAATACGATACCATTTATGTAAGCCATATCCAAAAAAAACCTGAAGATTCTCTAGATAGTCAGCCTATAGCGCTAGGAAGGTAAATTTATGGTAAATAATAGTAGGAAGGTAAAAATGGTAAATTAAGAGATTACAAAAGGAACTGTTTTCTATTTTAACATGAATTTGAAGGCATATACCGAGCTCAAGTGCTTATTTCAAAAGTGTTTATCCAGAGGTCATTGAGGGCAATTGTTTTCTATTGAAGAAAATGACCTGCTTCAATTTTATTCTTGATACACTTAGTTTTAATAAACCTTCAAAAATCTCCTAGAAAACTTTCTCCCAAACGCAATTCCAGGGCTTTAAAATATTAAATAGCACACAATGGGGATGGATGGTGTCCCTAAGTTCACTTTGTCCCAAAGCGATCACATCTGGAGCTGTATAATAGCTGATTAGCTATTTCTAGGAGATATCTAAAACCTTTAGAAGTAAAAGAAATCTGTCATAGCCCATTACATGAAGATTTCTTTGTTTAAAAACAGAAGGAAAGAGAAGTGAGGGACGTGCGAAGGAAAAAGGGAATTGCTTTACTTCCTTCTCCCTGGAAGATAAAACAAACATACAAGAGGCAAAGTTTTGTAGTATTTGAAGTACCAAGGACATCAAAATTAAATAATAATTCCCTCCTGGATCCATCTTACTTTATTAATACCTGAAAAGCGTGTTTTCTAGGATTCTTTAGGCTTTTATAAAATCCTGAAGGTTTCAACGCTGCACCACATTTTGTCAATGTTGCAACGTTAACCGTGGAAATAAACAAGCAAAATTAACTGGTTAAATTTGGCAATGATTTTTGTCCGTAAAGTATTCAAACTTTATGAATATATTGATTTTAAGTGCCATCTACATCTCCAAAGGAGTCCAGCAGCCTTCTTAAGGTGCGCCACATGTTTTTAGTTTATATTTCTCCCAGGTTTCTCTTTTCAAAGTTGGCACCCGCTACTGCCAAAGCAGCACATGGCTTGAAAACTGAATTACTTATTTTTTCCTATTTTTTTAAATATATACAGCTCTTTAAGTTTCGAAAAAACTAAACCAAACTATCGGGTTTCGTTTTCATTGTCCTTGGTACTTTAAGAAAAATAAGACACTGTTCTTGCACACGGACAGTTTTTAACTTTTGACTCCTACCCCCTAGAAAGTTAATGTGAGCATCCCTGCAGCCATCTTTATAATTTATTATTTAGCTTTCTTGACAAATAGACCTTCTTACATCATAAGAACATGCCTGAAAATCAGATATTAACAATGTGTGGATTCCCAGAGCCAACCGCAAATTCAAAAGGAAAGCTACACCTTCCTATGGTGTATAGTTTATGGTTGGGTATAGTTTATGTGCATGGATACGGTGTATGGTTTTAGTTTATTTTTACTGATGTTTTACCTACGTTTCCTTTTAGTTTGGTGCAAAAGGAAAGCTACACCTTCCTTTGGTGTATGGTTTATGGTTGGGTACGGTTTATGGTATGGAGATGGTGTATGGTTTTAGTTTAGTTTTTACTGATGTTTCACCTACGTTTCCTTTTAGTTTGGTGCAAAAGGAAAGCTACACCTTCCTTTGGTGTATGGTTTATGGTTAGGTATTGTTTATGGGTATGGATATGGTATATGGTTTAGTTTATTTTTACCGATGTTTCACCTACGTTTCCTTTTAGTTTGGTGCGAAAGGAAAGCTACACTTTCCTTTGGTGTATGGTTTATGGTTGGATATGGTTTATGGGTATGGTGTATGGTTTTAGTTTATTTTTACTGGTGTTTCACCTACGTTTCCTTTTAGTTTGGTGAAAAAGGAAAGCTAAACCTTCCTTTGGAGTATGGTTTATGGGTATGGATATGGTGTATGGTTTTAGTTTATTTTTACTGATGTTTCACCTACGTTTTCTTTTAGTTTGGTGCTGGCTAGTACTAAAAACTGTGATACTGTATATGGGGATCTTTTCCATTAAGGATCGAATTTCTGAGTTTTCAAATTTTGTAAGCTATATAGGGCTGTGTAATTTTCCTCTTAAGCAATCTAAACAGTTAGATTTCATTTCACTCATCTTGATAATTTAAAAATGAGGCACTGTTATGGCACAGGAGCCGTTTCAATCTTTGCCCTTCATCCCCGGGTAAAGTTTATCTAAGTACCCTTGCGGCTAGCTTTTCAATGTATGTGTATCTGTATATATTTCTAAAAAAAAGCCATCGGGCGACATAAAAAAACAGAGCATAAACATAACAAAACCAATAAGAAAACACAAATAAATTAAAAATAAACACGTACCTATATGTGAATCTTTATGAAATTATTTATAAGAGATACATCTTTCACGATGTGGTCAGCCCAAGGTTCCAGGTGCTGATAGTGCGGTAAATGAGTTTCTTAAATATGGTGGCTCTGAAGTTAGAAATAAGCTACTGAGATTATGAATATGATTTTTGAAAAAGGGGAAGTACCTAAAGATTTTAGGAAAACCTTAATTAAACCACTGTATAAGAAAGGTGACAAGAGTGAGTGTCGTAATTATCGGCATTAGTCTAGTCTCTATAGGTAGCAAATTACTTAGTAATATGATACTTTTTAGACTGAGAGATGCTGTAGACAAAGTTTTTAAGAGAAGAACGGTGCAGTTTTAGAAAATGTGCCGACCAAATTTTCACTCTTAGGCTAATAATTGAGAAGTGCCTTCTTTGTCAAACACCTTTGGTCCTCACTTTTATAGATTATGGGCAAGAGTTCGATTTTGTTGATAGAAGAGCTTTAGAAAAGGTCTTATCCTTGTAAGGTATACCAGACAAATATTAAAGTATGTACAATAATAGTGTTGCTGTGGTTAAGGTAGGAAACTAAGTATGTATGTATTTCCAATAGAAAAGCCGTCGGGCCAACAGAAAACAAACATAACAAAACCAATAAGAAAAATACACATAAATTAAAAAGAAAAACTGTACTTATATATGACTCTTCAGGAATTTATTTATAAAGAGATACATCTTTCACGATGTATAAGCCCTTCATCAACATACTTAGCCAGATTCTTTAATGTCATTTTAACTCGTGATCCTAAAATCCCTTCAACCCACCTTCTATCTGTCAACACTAAGGAAAAACACTTATTTCTCAGATCCGCCAATTTCTTAGAATTCTCCGAAAAATGAAAAAATATCTTCATCATCTTCCCTACACATCGGACAAGGGACTGGGTTAACACTAAAACCCCCAAATTTCCTCTCTCTCTCTCCCCAGTATCAATCGAACCTCCCCTTAAGCTCAAAATCCATTTTATTTTATTTAATCTTAAGCTTCTTTTTTTTCTGAGCTAGACGGACTTCCCTTACACGGCATCGTTTGCAAATCAAGGACTATGTATCAATAGAAAACGCTCTGTCGTATAAAGTTAGACCAAGGTACGAGAAAATTAATTGCTTTAAAAATTGTTTTTGTGGTATTCTTCCTGTTCAACTGTCGACTTCTAAAAATGAGAATGGTCAATTGCAGAAATTGAATATGACTACAATTTGGCTCCTGTTAGAGTCATTTTGTGCCTCTAACTTAATATAGGTACAAAATTTGAAGTTTCTTATTAACGAATTTCATAACATTTTTCTAACCTTTAAAAGAAATCCTACTCATAAAAACAATGTTCTTGCACAAAGTCTAGTTTAAAACACTAAAACAAACGATCTAAGTATAAAAACATTTCTTAGGTATACTCCGAATAGTTAATAACATAACTATGAAAACAAGCAAAGGATGTCTCTTAACCTCCCTGGATTAATCTACAGGACAAAAAAGAGGGCTATCAAAAGAGAGGTGGTGACATTATTTTCCTTAGAGGGGTGAAAACTTCAAATTATATGCCGGGTAATAACTTCCTAACAAATAAACCATTCTTTTTCTTTTATCTTCAGATATATTAGGTCTTTTTGCCGTCTTAAAGACTGCATGGCGCATATCTTTGCATTTTTCTAAGCCTTTTTAATTTTGCAAACCCTAACTCCACCAAAAATATATTCAGTCACCTTGCAACCTTTTAAAATAAATATTAACTTGAGGATGATAGTTTATTTCGCGAATTAAAAGTGCCAAAGACAGTGAAAATGAAGCCCTAATTTTTGGGACTTATACAGATGTGCCGTAAGTAACAAGGAAAAAAGGAATTCAGTCTTTAATGAAAAATGGCTCAATGCAGTTGCGCAGTTTGGGTCGTAGTGGGTACAAAAAAAAAATTAAGTTAAAAAATTAGCAAAATAAAAGCTAAAAACATATGGCATCAATCAGCTCAGAAGGTTCAGCTCTACTTTGAATTGGTAGTCGTTCTTGGGAATCCACAGGTTGTTAACGTTTGCATTTTTACAGACTAAAAGCGTTTTCAGGATTAACTAGTTAGCCTTTCTTCTTTATTTTCACAATTTAGGGTGGCAACACTGACAAAAATATTATAACACCTAAAAATTTCATAATTTTGAAACAAAAAATAAGCATTTTTTTTAAAGAAAATCCGGGAATTCAGATATAATAGAGGTATGACGGGTTCAGGTGCTAAATATGCTTTATTTCAAAATTCTTGGTGCTTTAAGAATTTTACACCAATTAACTGATAAATATTCTTCATATGGTTGTTAGAATTAATGTAGTGACAGCATAAAACATTTTGAAATACTTATTTTTAAACGCAGGAATCATTTAATCGCTCAAGAAAATTTATTCTTTGATTTTTTCAATTTACCAAAAGGAACACCTTATGGAAAGCGAGGACAACCTTCTTATTATCTTATTATTTCTTCTTTTTATTATTATTCTTATTTCTATTTCTACATCTTACTTTTATTATTATTCTACTTCATATTCCTTATTATTATTATGTACATAACTTAAACTTTTCTAAGTTTTTCCTGCATTTGCATGTGAATTTGTTTGAAATCTGTTTCTTTAAAATCAATTCTATTAAAGAACTTGAAATCAATTGACTCCATCTAAAGTTTCAGTTAGTTTTATCTTTACTTTCCTGTAAACGGCATATTCACCAAGGCGGCATCAAGGGTGGGGTTATCAGATTTGAATCCCCTCCCCAAAAAATAAAATTGTACCCAAACCGTAAAGAAGTAAAAAAAAAAATGCGTTCAAACTAAACGTTGATGCGTTCTGTAAAGTTTTTGTTGTACCTTCCGCACAAAATCCTAGACATACTAGCAATATACACACTCTAGCCTTTTAGAGGTTGGAGAGGTGGCAGCGCAATATAAATTAGTTAAATAAATTTCTGTTTAACTTTTATTTTTACATGAAAGTTTTTTCACACACAAGCACTTCAACCCCTATTGTGCAACTGACTGCAACCCCTAGTCTTTGGAGTTGTAACCCACCTGGGACTTCAACATCCAGGAGAAATGATCTACTAAAGGGATGAGAGGAATGTAATTGAATCTACCTAATTTACATGGCTTTCATAGATCCTTAAAAACAAATCATCAAAGTTTTCAAAAACACCAATAAGTTAATGGTGTTTTTGAAAACTTCAACCCCTGAAGAAACACAAACACTTCAACCCCTATTGTGCAACTGACTGCAACCCCTTGTCTTTGGAGTTGTAACCCACCCGGGACTTCAACATCCAGGAGAAATGATCTACTAAAGGGATGAGAGGAATGTAATTGAATCTACCTAATTTACATGGCTTTCATAGATCCTTAAAAACAAATCATCAAAGTTTTCAAAAACACCATTAAGTTAATGAAGGTCATTTGAGAAGCTTCTTCACTCTTTTATTTAGTATGGCAGCAAGATCATCGGACGTAAAATGGCAAGAAATTTCAGATAGGTTTTCTTTCAAGTTTATTACGACCTGGAACTACCTTGTGTTTTATGTGTTGTTTTGTCATTTGTGTTTTGTGTTGTGTTTGTAAATGTATAAATTTTTTTACAAAAATGTATTTAATGTAAGTTTTTATGTTTGTATTACATTTCAAATTGCATTTGAAATGTAAGTATTTTTTATGTTTTGTCTATGGTATACTGCATGTTGTATTCGGCCACTGAATCTGAATTTGATCAAGTTAAAAATAATATTAGTCGCGGAAGTGTAGTTTCTCTTACGTAAAATTTTTGACTTACTTTTTTCTAAATCCAGGTCAAATTTCGAGCCCAGACTACGCCACTGTACTGTTCTCTGTTGCGTCATTATGAGATCATTAAAGATCAAGATCTAACTTATATTAATTGGAATCACGTCATACATAAAATCGTGTCATACATAAAATGTATGCAAGCTCTGGGGATTCACTGGATGGGGGAATTTGCCTCTCTCTAAATTCTCCCCTATTTTCTAAAAAAAACTTTTTGGCGGTATTTTCACTGAAGAATGTCCTTTTTTATTTTCTTTACAAAACTAAACTACAAATTTGCCCCCCTCTTAAATTTGAAAAATACATTTGGCATCCTCTCCCCTAAATCTCCGTGAACTAATGTCACTGTGTAATCTAGGAGTAAGAGAAAACAAACAACTGCACATAAAATATGTATCAACCCCCAAAGTACTTGAGGGCAGGAGCATACAGAGAGATACTGTTCAAGGGACTTTTGTCTCCTTGAAACATACGGGTTAAATAGCTTGAACAAGTTAATAGCCCTTTATTATTGCTTGATTTTAACATATCAGCATCTTGTTCAATTCATAAGTATGAGCTAAGTAGTACTGGGAGGAAGTCTTAGGAGCAAAGAAAGTAGGATCAGAGGTACTAAGTGATGTACGATGTCAATGTCTCCACGATACTTGTTTTCTTTTTGGGGTTCAAGCTGTCTTTCGGTTAGCCATAGGCTGTTGCAACGAAAGCAGAGTTGCAAACGAAAACTTTTTGACACTTTTTTGCCTTGGGTGTAAGCGGGAGAGTTCAAGGCCTAAAAACGTTACTTCTGAAAAAGTGGCACCATTTTTTCAAAGGTTCTTTAATTCTGATTTTTTTTCTTTTATTGCATGAAATTCTGCTTGCGCTTTTCTGGTGTGTTTTTCTCTGATTAGTTACATTTTTTTTTTCCGATGAGATGTGCTAATTTTCTTGGCTTTTTGTAAAATGACAATCCTGTAAAAAGATTCCTATCTTAAAGAAACATGTGACTGGACAGCTGGAAAAAAGTAAGCAAGCAACTAGAACTAGAGGTCTTATATTTAAGTTTGAGTCAAGCCTGTCCTACAGTTTTGTGGAAGGACACCAGAAGTATTCCTATAGGGCACATTTCTACGCTTTGATCCCAAAAAGATTCGGCAATTCTTGCCGCAAGGTTATTTACCGTCAAGCTTCCAATCCTGACAATATGTTGCAGCATTTGGGAATTCTGAATGAGAAACGGAAACTTTGAGTTTGAGTCAAGCCAAGTAGCCAATTTCCTAGAGGAACACAAAATTGTTCCTATTCGGCTCATTTCTACACTTCCATCCCAAACACATTTGGTAATCCTGTCCACAAGCTTTTTGACCGTCAAGCTTTGACCTTGCAGCATTTCAAAACTTCACCTAAAAGTTCGAATAAGATAAGTCATTGAAATAAAAAAGGAATACAAACAGTTCGTGGTAACAAACTGTAAGTAAGGAGTGATGCGGCTGAATAGTTACTGAAACTCTAAAAAACAGAGTTTTAATAAAAATGGGTAAATTAAAAGAATGGAAACTTGATTCTTATTCAAAATATATAAAATATAAGTTACGAGCTTATAAATATATAAATATATAAGTTTAATATAGCCCATTGAAAAGTTACGAGCATGAGAAAACCTGACCAAAAATATTGAAGGGCAGCTAGCCCATCTTCCACGCCCCTTTTTTTGCTCAAAGTTGCTTGATCAAAATTTTGAGATATCCATTTTGCTCAGAAAAGTCGAAAGATCAAATATATTTGTCTTTGAGAATGAATTGATCCCTCATAGTTCCCAGGGAAGGGCTGCAAGCTATGTTCTTTGCTCCTTGTTTACATGTAGTATTGGTTATTGGAAGTTTTAAAGATGTTTTAAGGAGGATTTTTCTGGTGGGGGTAAATATATGGGAGGATCTTTCCATGGAGTAATTTTTGTGGGGGAAGGGGATTTTTCATTAAGGGGTAGCCAGAATTCCCGTTATTATTTAAAAACGATCATAGATTAAATAAAAAAGACAGGATTTTTCAACTGAAAGAAAGGAGCAACATTAAAACCTAAAACAAACAGAAGTTGTTACAAATATAAGGGGCTGCCCCATCGAAGGTATTTTAGAACTTCTAAAAAGCTTATTATTTCAATTAAACAGCCCTTGTGTGTTAGGAGTCTTTCTTAAATAATTGGTACAAGAAGTCAAACTTTACCGTAAAGAGAAAGGTAGTGAGGAAGAATATCCTCATATATGAATTATTTGTTTATTTTAAGTTTTAATGTTGCTCCCTACTTTCAGTTGAACAAATTTGTTATTTTTTTATCATAGAAAAACATTTACAGGTCCAGGTAATAAAAATTCTGGGTCTCGAAATATAGCTATGGAGAGTTTGGAGATATAGAAAAAACACAAATTTACATTTAAAATGTCGTGTATAAACCATGCTTGGATGTTCAACTTCATTTGTTTCTGGTTTTCCAATATATTTTATATTTTATTTTTCCACTGCCTGAAATTTGTCAACATTCATAGTTTGAAATTTATATTATATTTATCCTATCGTTAACACCAAAAGAATCGTTCTTCTACCTACAACTGTTGTTTGATGGTCTGAAACTTTGAAATGCGATCCTAGGCTGCACAATCGTGATGTCTAAGTAAAGAGCGAAGTGTTTTCAATGTGTTATTCATTTTTTTTACTTTTGTTTTCACTAAAGCACTTCGCATGGAAGGAGCTGTCTTAGAAACTCCAATTGGGGCTCATTAGATCGGAAAATTGCAATTTCTAGAACCTGTTTAAGAGTCAAAAGTATTTTGAGGGAATTCGACACCCTCCCACACACCTTTCCCCGAAAGACATACAATAAAAATTTTGAGAGAGTCATCTTGTTTAGAATAGCAGAAAGGTCAGATAACTATGTCATCTTAGGAACGGCTTAGTGTATTAAGTTGGATTTCCTAGGGATTCTGAAGGGGATGTTCAACCCTACTCTTACTTCTACTAAGTATTAAGTTATGAAGGCGAAAATTCCTTGGATTATCGTGAAGAAAGTTTAAACAAATTAAAATACACTCTGTACATCCAAGTTGTCAAAAGGGCGCATCCCAAGAACGCCTTGCGGTATTAAGTTGGGATTTCAAGGAAAGATGAAGGGGGTAATCAATTAACGAAAAAGCAATATGTGCACACTACTGCTACTACTACACTAGTTCTTTTACTTTTACGACAACTACTGCTTTTATTGTGACTACTAATTTAGATAAGGTATTCAGGTAAAACTTTATGGGATTGTTGAGTTGGGTGTTGAACTAAATCGAAGCACTCTATGTCAATGCAGGTTATTATGAGGGCGTGAAAGCTGTGCTCCAGGAACCACTTAGAGCATTAAATAGAAACTTTCACTGGAGGTTGAGGGGGATGTCCAGCCAACCAAAAGATACTATATGAATATTACTACTACAACTTCTACCTCTATTATTAATGTTATTGCTAGGATTTGACCATTTAATCAACAATTTAATCTTATGATTTTAGAAGTATAAAAATAGCTTTGTGAAATATATACTATTGATGTATTTTTTTTCTACCTATCACGAATAAATCTTCTGTGCTTTTCTGATCCTTAACTGTTAGAAAATCGTCAAAGATAACTAAATTCATATAATAGGAGAAATTTTTGGAAACGGTGAGGGGGTGTTGAAATAAATTAAAAAAGTGGTGAACTGAATGAAAATGTTACCATGAATGTCCGAATTGGTGAATGTAGACATTCACCGGTGAATGTTCGAAATACTTTTTTTTCTCCTTGGATTTAGTCAGCATTGCCAGTCAACTTTTTTTGTTTAATGCTAGGTTTGATGATGAGATGTTAGGTTAGATTTGGCTAGGATAGGTTGGATTACGATAGCTTATGCTCGGTTTTAGCCCATTTCTGACATTTATAACCAAATTTAGCCTAACCTAACCTAAACTAACAAAATCTAACCTAACTTAACTTTTACCATCATAGCTTGCGTAAGACTGAAAAAGCTGACTGGAAAAACCAATCGAATCCATGCAAAGAAAAAAGAATTTATGACGTTCAGTGGTAGATGTTGATATTAAGCAGATTTTGGACAAAAAGACATTTTGTACATGATGTTGTCAAGGGGGTGAATTAGCAAAGTCCCAGTAACGTCTTAGGGTATTCTAATGCATGGATGTATACAATCTATCAAATTAAAATCGCGTCAAAAACATGAATCCATTGCGGTCTCTTTCGCCGATGCCCAAAGAAACTCGTTTAATACTATGCAATTGGTAGGGGTATTTCAGACATTGGGTGTGGAAGATTGTTTGCGCGCAACCACGACTGTGCTTATTAAAAAGGCAAATAAGTCAATTTCACGGTTGCGCAACGCAATTATCCAATGATTCTACCACAGAGGACGAGCTAATCATTAAAATTAGAAAATGTGTTGGATTTGTAACAAGAGATTTATCGAGGGTAGCGGGCGAAGGATGTCAGCTCACGACCACAACCATTTAAGCAATCCAATTTTATTGAGAGGGAGCAACTTTTGCGGACTGGCTCATAAATCATGTAATTTAAATATGAGACAACGTTACTTCTACCTGTTTGTATACACAATTCTAGTTATGATTTGAAATTCATTTTACCTGCGTTGGCCCGTTTGCAGAAAGGTGAATTTGTAGATGCCGCATGGGTCGATGGCTCTTTTTCTTATAATATCATACCCAAATCATATGAGAAGCTGCTAGTATTAGATTTCCTATGGAAAACTATAAATAATGGTCATACGTGCTTGAATAAAATCCGTTCTTTAGATTCCTATATTTTCCCCCAAATCCCCAAGTCAATTGATTCTAGTACAGGATCGACGAAAAGCGACTGTTTTAATAGTTTCCCTCTCCTTGAACAGCATTTTATAGATGGTGAAACGTATAATTTATTAACGTGTAAAAGCAAATACCCGAATGAATACTACAACTCCACCTCGAGTCTACGTGAGGAAAAATCGCCACCATCGAAGCGTTTTATGATTCACTGCCAACTATGAGTTTTGTACAAAAGTTTGGGCAAAGGGAGGGTGTAAAAATGGGGAGGATTATTGCAAAATGTACTTGGCAAGTGATGTATTGACATTATTAGATATTGTTTGTAAAAACATGGATAAAATCTATTAAGAATTTGGATTTGATTTGGGTTATTATTTTTTAACTCCTCACCTGGCGATGGAATTAATTCTAAAAATCAGTACTTTAGAAATAGGTCTGATTACTGAGATGGATCAGCATCCATTTTTAGAGAGATCAATGGAGGGGGTATGTTTTCCACGGTGATCGTATCCTGGAAACTGATCCAGATGGACAAAGCACCGGTGAAAAGTCGAATGCGGTTTTTCTGGAGATATATTCCCTTTATCCATTGGCAATGTCTCACTACTCTGTGCAGTGTGGTAATTACAAATAGCTTGACAATCCTTGTGCTCCAAATTTCCCCAATTTGCATCGTTGGGGAGAATGGACCGCAAGGATATTTTTTTAAATTGATGAAGAAATGCCTTTGGAACTTCATTACTCTGTAAAGCATTTTGTTTTTCCGTCCATAAGCAGACCGATGACTAAGGCCTCTTTGAGTCCATATAATTTATCTTTTGTTGAGAATGGGGGTATACACTAACACCTTCAAAACAAAACTTATTGCCGACCTTGATCCGAAACAGAATATTCTTTTTCACTATGTTATTTTGCTATGGATTGTAGCCAATTTTTCTGGATTACAAAGATTCATAGAGCCCTCCAGTTTGAGCAAAAGCCATACATGAACACGTTTATTGCCACTTTTGTCAGTAAACGTTCAGAAGCAAGGGCGAAAGTTGAAAAAAATCCATAAGCTCATTTTAAATTCAGCCTTCGGTAAAATGTGCGAGGGTATATGCAATAGGAGTCGATGTAACGTTGTAACCAACCCAAAAGAATTGCTTAAATTATAGCCGATTCCAACTTCAGATAATTCACAATCATAGACTCCAATGTAGTCCTTTTTCATAGGAAAAAAAAAATTATAAAAATACTGCTGCTGGTAGCTCAATTACAGAATTCTCCAAGAAACTCATGTTGTCATTCTTTTACAATGTGTGTAAGCTCCAATGGCCGAGGGAGGTTGAAGTTCACTCCTGTTAAAAATTAAAACTGATGAGTAATTAAATGATCTGGAAAATGGTAAGTACATTAGCTCTTGATTGGACTTTCCCAATTGGGATAAGTCCATTTATCCGGATCTAGTGAAGTGCAAAAACCCAAATCAACTAATATTGCTAAAATGCGAGACGAGGAGCGACTTGATATTCAAGGTTGTGCTTGTAGGTCCGAAGGGTGTACTGTGAACAAACACGCAATGAGGATATCAAACTAGTCTGCAAGGGGGTGCCTAAAATTATTTCGATATGAGTGCCTATGGAAACTGTGTGGAAAGTAGTTTAGTTCCAAAAGCAAAAGTCATGACGATTCGTTCTTTATAATTAAAAAAACTATACAGTTAGAGTAGAAAAACGCCATGTAAGCCACATCGGACAAAGTCTGTGTACGTGAGGGTGGTGTAAAGGTACTAGCCCATGGGCTCTACCGCAACTCATATGGAGGAGAATTTGTGCAATATAGACAACATCTCAGTCTGGAGAAACTCATTTAAATAGTAATACCATGTGGGAGGTGGGAAGATTTTTCTTATCAATATGCTCCGTGTGTATGCAAGGCAGAGCTTTCTTTATTTTGAATGTATTTTTACATATCTTTAAAATCAATTTAAAAAGGGTTTTTTTGCTCACCAAACCCACAGCTGGCCTAGGAGGGGTGGGGATCGATCTTTGGCCGTCCTTCACGAGTGGCCTCCGCACACTTCCGGGAGGTGAGGGTGAGAGAACCCTTTTCTAAGTGTCTTTGTGGTATTTTTTATAAAAAATGTTGTATATTTACTTCAAAAATAAAAACAAGTGTTTTTAAACTGTAATATTTTTTGTGCTGATTAAAAATATTATTTATTGTGCAAATAAAAGAAAACTTTCCCGAAATACGTCTGACAGAAACTTTCAGATGGTCATTTGTTGGCGTAGAAACTTCGAAAAGAGCTTATTCGATTGGAAAATGAAATTCCTAGTGCTCATTTTAATAGTGATTGGAGGGCAACCCCCTATCATACCCACCGTTTCCTCAAACACATACATTCAAAATTTTGAGATAGCCATTTTATTCAACCTTGTTAAAAGTTCCGGGAGTTGCGTCTTTGAGGATGACAACCGTCATACAGCAATTTGGCAAGGGCTGCAAGTTATGCCCCGGGGGCATATAAAGTTCTAGTGCCCTTTTTAGGATTCAGAGTGATTAGAGTGTAGATACCCCCCACCTCATATTTTCCCAAAAAAATCTGATAGAGATCTTGAGATGTCCTTTTGTTCACTTAGAAGCTTAGAAAAGAGATCCTTCCATTGGAAATTACAAGGACTAGTGCCATTTTTAATAGTCCAAAGTGATTGGAGGGCAACTAACCCACCTCCCAAGCCCACCATTTCTCCAAACCCATTCAATCCAATTTTTTTACAGTAATTTTGTTCAACGTAATTGAAAGGTCGGGAAACTATGTCTTTGAGGATGACATCCCCCAGAGCCCTCAGCGCAAGGGTTTTAAGTTATGCCCTGGGGACATATAAGGTGTGTATAGAAAGGGTGATCGTATAAACTTTGGATGGGGTTCATTGGATTGGTAATCAGAAGAACCACAAACATCGTATTTCCCCAGAATGAATTAGATAGAAATGTTGAGATGGCCATTTTTTGTCAAAGAAACTTCGAAAACAGCTCATTCGATTGGAAATTGAATGAGCAAGTGCCCTTTTAAACTGAAAACAAAATGAGATTGAAATGTTTTCACCTTTCTTACTTTGATAAATAAAAGTTAACAAAACCTTAGCGAAGAAAAGTTAGTATATGTCAGTATATGACAATTTAACTGCTAATCCACGGACATTTGTTTTCTTTTTTCAGTAAAGCTAAAATTGTGTTCTTGTATTGAGAAGGCATAGCCCCATCTCGGGGGCATATACCCTCTTTCTTCGGAAAAAAACGAAGCTTTATTCTCTAAAAAAAATTAACTTCCCACTTAAAGTACGAAAAAGGCTATCAAAGAAGCTTGACAGCGAAACTTTATTGTAAAGTTGAAAAAAAAAAAATGAATAATTAGTTTTGAAAAAAACTAAACACTTGATTCTTTAAAAAACGTAAAATTAAAGACTAGCTTTTGAAAAAAATAAAAATGAAACACTTGATTCTTTAAAAAAAAAATTAAAAATGACAATAATTTTGGAAAGTAACAAAAAGTGAAACACTTGATCCCTTAAAAACCAAAAAAAAATGAAATACTTATTTTTCAAAAGAGCTATTTTAGCCCCCCTCCCCATTCTCCAAGGAGCGAGAGGCCCTTCAAGATGAATAGGCGTCTGCCCTCCCCCTGCTGGGTCGCATCAACCCCTACTCCACTGCTCTTGCGCTAAGATGGACTTTTTAAGAAATAAAGGTTTCATTTTTCCTTTTTTTTAAAGAATTAAATAATAAAAAAAAAAAATTCAGGTCAAGAAAGAAGCAGCATTAAAACTTAAACCGATATGAAACTATTACGTATATGAGGAGGGTTTCCCCTTCTCAACGCCTCGGTCTTCACGCTAGAGTTTTTCCTCATCTTTGCAAAAACTTACTTATTGTTCTAACTAAACGACCCTTGTCTTTCAGGAGTCATTTTTAAAGAATTGGGACAGAGTTTAAACTTTAGCCTAAAGAGCAAGACGTTGAGGAGCGGGAAACCTTCCCCATATACATAATAGTTTCTGTTCCTTTTAAGTTTTAATGTTGCTCCTTACTTTGAGCTGAAAAAATTAGTTTTTTTTTATTTCATTTCTGATCGTTTTTTAAACAATACCAGAAAATCTGGTCGAAAAATCCCCCTCCCAATGGAAATATCCTCTGGACAATTCAATACTGCTGAACATTTGCCCCGGAGAATTACCCTAAACATGTCCAAGCCTAAAACTGAGTCGGTAAGGAGAAAGCAAGACATGTAAAGAAATTTCGAATGAAAATTCTGGCGAATTCCCCCACTATAAAATTTCCCCTGGAAAATTCACCCCTTGGAAACTTCAATGCCCTTAGAAAATTCTCCCTGTACAAAATCCCCCCAGTGGAAAATTCGTCCTCACCTCCCCACCTGAAAAATACATGCATACTTCCCAGTGACAAATACTACACGTAAACAATAGGCAAATTGTATAACTTAGACATTTCCCCAGGGGCTTTGGGGGGTCATGTTATCTCCAAAGACATAGTTATTGGGTTTTTAACTGTGCTGAACAAAATAGCTATCACAAAATTTTGATCGATTGATTTTGGGGAAAAAGTAAAGTGGGAGTGAGCCACGTCCCGATGTTTTAAGGCCATTAGTTTGATGTGATTATCCCCGGAGAAAACAAAACAAATAAACACTTATCTTTCTTCTTTCATCTTTTTTCTTTAATGTTTCTTCTGACAAAAAACATAAAATTCCACATTTTGCAGATAGGACCTTCCAACCTCCACAGTAGAGTTCTCTGAAACGTTGAATCTGATGGTGCGATTTTCAGTCAGATTCTATAGCTTTTAAGAGGTATTTACCCCTCTTTTTGAAAATCGGGCCTGAGAAAATTTTCTCAGGCTCGAAACTTTTGATGGGTAAGACAAAACTTAATGAAACTTACATATTTTAAACCAGCATAAAAATTATTATATTTTAAACCAGCTAGTGTTTAATTTTTAGTTTCTCAACTCTCTGTTAAAGTTCCGAAGTCCAGATTCTTTGATAACCTTTCACATACCTCCGAGATGGAGCTGTTTTGGGGTTCAGAAGTAATTATCTCCTTTTTTTTTTCACCTATTGGACTTTTCCTCTGATAAGGTGTGTGGATCTAACTTTGAAGGGGTTTTTAAATATCCTCTTTTATCATTAAATTTTCAAATGGAAATACTTATTCATTACAAGAGAAAAAATTTAAACATTGCAAGAAATGAAACGTTATAATCTTGAAGCCAAAGAAACTTGTATTTCTATATCTTATACTTTATAGGGTTGGGGGGGGGGGGGTTAAAGTGACTAATAAGGAGGCTTCATTGCCTACTTTTCCTATTTTGGACTTTATCTGTAACAAGGTGTTTGAACTTAGTTTTGAAATGGTTTTAAATATCCTCTTTCCCAAAAATATTGTTAAAGAACAATAAAAACGGAATTCTTTTAATATAGCTGTATCTAAGATTTAGGAATTTAAGTATAAGAATTAAAAAAAAAAAAAAAAAAAAAAAAAAAAAAAAAAAAAAAAAAAAAAAAAAAAAAAATTGTTTAATGAATACTAAAAAACTGAATAAGATTTGCGGATAAAACTGTCTGAAATGGAGTGATAGGGGATCCCCCTGCCAAAAAATGTAATGTAAAATGTAATGTAAGCAAAGCTGAAAATCTAAGATGTATGAAATTGAGTGTAGGAATTCATAGAAAAAAGTTTAATGACTAGTAAAAGAAAAACAAATAGGATTTGAAGGTAAAAGCGTCTCAAATAGAGTGAAGGAGGAGGCATTCAAATACAATGTCAAAGAGCAATAAAAGAAATAAAGCTCTGATGGAGGAATGCAGACAAAGCTGAATATGTAAGATGTAGGATTTAAGTGAAGGAATTTGTAAAAAAAAAGAAAGAAAAAAATATTTAATGATTAGTAAAAGAAAAACGAATACGACTTGCAAGTAAAAGCGTCAAAAGTAGAGTGATAGGGGAGGCTCCCCAAAAACTACGTTAAAGAGTAATATAAGAAAAAACACTTGATGTAGGAATGTAAACAAACCTGAAAATTTAAGATGTATTTGAGCATAGGCACTTATAGTGAAAAAAGTTTAATGGGTAGTAAAAGAAAAACGAATAGGATTTGCGGGTAAATGTATCTGAATAGAAGTGAGGGGGAGGCCCTCCACCAAAAAAATACCCCTGAAATTTCTGTATGCTTTCCAATAATCAACATTATACGAAAAGAATGGGCAAAGTTCATAAATTGCAGCCAGTAGGGGACTGTAGGGGATTAAGTCATTCTCAAAGAAACAGTTATTAGATTTCTGGACTATGCCGAACACAATTTCTATCTTAAAATTCTGATACACTGACTTTGCGATAAAAATGAGCGCGGGAGGGGCCTAGTTGCCATTCAATTTTTGTGTTCACTTGAGATGGGCACTACAACTTATAATTTCCGCTCAAATGAGCCATCTCGCGATATTCTAGGACCATTGTGTCGATGCGATCCCTCCACAGAGGGATCGCAAAGGCGGAGAAACCTCCACAGAGGGTTGTCTGATACACTAAAACTGATGGTGTGATTTTCATTAAGATTCAATGACTTTTAGAGATTTCCCCTTTTTTGAAAATAAGGCAAACTTTCTGAGCTTCCTAACTTTTGATAGGTAATAGAAAACTTATATATTTGAAATCAGCATAAAATCCCATTGTTTTGATGTATCTATTGGTATTAAATTTACATTTTTTTTTAGAGTTTCGGCTACTAATGAGCCGGGTCACTCCATACTTATAGTTCGTTGCCAAGCACTGTTTGATAAGGTGCATGGACTTAACTTTGATAGGGTTTCAAATATCCTTTTATTCAATAAATTTTCAAATGAAAATATTTATTGGTTAGGAATATTTTTTCTTGGGCCTGGGGGGAGGGGGTAAAAAGTAACTAATAATGAGGCTTCATTTCATACTTTTCCTCTTTTGGACTTTTTCTGTAACAAGATGTTTGTTTTTAGCTATGACAATGTTTTTAATATCCTCTTTCCCAAAAACAATGTTAAAGAGCAATAAAAGAAAAAAAATGTTTGATGTAGTAATTAGGAAAGGCCAAATTTTGTAGTATGTACTAATACATCTTAGTATGAATTGTGTAAGAATTTCAAAAAAAAATGTTTAATGAATAGCTAAAGAAAATAAATAGGTTTTGCGGGTAAAAGTGTCTGAAATAAAATGATAGGAGAGCCTACCCTCCAAAAACATACTATAGAGTAATATAAGAAGAAAAACGCTTCAAGTAAGAATGTAAACAAAGCTGAAAATCTAAGATGTATAAAATTGAGTGTAGATATTTGTAGAAATAAATTTAATGGCCCATAAAAGAACAAGGGCCAAGAGCTCATATGGCACGTGTGACGAGATCAGAAGAGCAAAGAGCCTTCAGCCCCTCAGATGGTTGAATCGGGAAAACGGCTTTTGTCACGTCAATTTTTGCAGGTCCCTAACACACCTACCAATTTTCACCGTCCTAGCACATCCAGAAGCACCGAACATTGAACCTCCCCCGACTCCCCCAAAGAGAGTGGATCCAGTCTGGTTATATCAATAACGTATCTAGAACTTGTGCTTATTCTTCCCATCAAGTTTAACCCCGATCTCTCCACTCTAAGCGTTTTCCAAGATTTCTGGTTTCCAAAATTTCCGTTTCCCCCTCCACCCCCCCATGTCCTCGGATCCAATCTGAATTGAAGATAGAGCATCTGAGACATGATATCTTTCTATATATTATTTTTCACTAAGATCCGATCACCCATTCGTGAGATAAACATACCTCATTTTTCAAGTTTTCTTCTCCCCCCAGCCCTCTCCCAGATTGTCGAATCGATGAAAGACTGTTATCAAGTGAATTTGTGCAGGTCCCTAACACGCCTACCAATTTTCATCGTCCTAGCACATTCAGAAGCGCCGAACTCACCAAAGCACTGGAAATCCCCCCAAGCTCACCCAAAGAGAACGGATCCGGTTATGTCAACCACATAACTAGGACTTGTGCTTACTCTTCCTAAATAAGTTTCATCCCGATCTCTCCACTCTAAGCGTTTCCCAAGATTTCTGGTTTCCCCCTCCAACTCCCCCCAATGTCACCGGATTTGACCGGGATTGAAAAGAAGAGCTCTGAGACACGAGATTCTTCTAAATATCAAATTTCATTAAGATCCGATAACCCGTTTGTAAGCTAAAAACACTTCGTTTTTTCAATGTTTTCCTATTTTATTTTTTATATTTATTCTTCTGCTACATCAATCGGGAAATTCACGGTTTCAAGAGCTCTATAATGATATATTTTTGCTTTCATTTTTTGGTGGTTTTTAACACGAGTTTTTAATTTTTTAAATTGGTAGACGCTTATAAAAAAAAAAAAAAAAAAAAAATGAAAATATAAGATCTTTTCATTAAAACCTGAAGTTCCGGTTTTTCCAAATTTTTTAAATCGTATATGACTGTGTAAGCTTTCATTTAACCAAATTGAAGAATCCGTTTTCAGTTTTGTGTCCTTGGTACTAAAATGAAACTTTCAGGGAAAAGTTTTAAGTACAAGTTTTCCTTAGGGCTAATTTTTCCGGGCCAAATATATTTTAGTTAAAACAAAAATTTCTCTGTAAGCTCTCCTGGCTAAATGGTTGGCTAACTGGTTTGAAAATTTGTGTTCAAGGGGCACGGGTTCGATCCCGGTCTTAGCCAGTTATTTAATTTAGGACGGGCGGTCAGTGGGGTGACTCTGTAATCCCAGCCAGGGTCAACCCAGCTCTAAATGTGTACCTGTAAAAATCTGGGGAAGGTAAGCTGGAAGGGTATGCGAAAGCACAGGATGGTTGGCTCCAAACCCCTCATTGCTCTTCCTGGCTAAAGGGCCATGAAACGGGGATCAGTACTGCCGGCTAGGACCTTGAGGCTATAGTACCGTCATACTAACTTACTTACTTTACTTAAAGTTTCTCAGTAAGTGATGATTAACCAGCATTTTCTATTTTGAAGAATTATTTGAAATTGAAGTCCATTTTGGAAAAAGTGGGGCTAAGATAGATAGGTAAAATCATAGCCTGCTAAGTAGGCCAGTTGAACCTCCACTAGCATGTCTACTGAGGAGAAAATTCTGGTTTCCTTCATTTTAAAGTACCTGAAAAAGTTCTGCTCAAACAATGTCACCAAACTCTAGATGGCGTTAGTGTTTTTGTCGGACACTAGCACCAGATTTTACTCTTATACTTATCCAATACTCTTTGGTCTGTGTTTTAATTTTAGTTGTTCTTGTTTCCCTTCATCCAATATAACTTGTAAAACTATTTTCAGATTTGGTAAAAGAGCAAGCCTACTGCAAAAGTTGAGGATCCCGTACAATGTTGTAAGTGAATTTTCCTTCCATTTTTCATTACCTTTTTTGTCACTTCTTAAAGCGCTTTTCTTTCTGGTCTCACGGCTTTACGTCACTGAAATAATCCATTTTTTGTGTCTTAAGTTCAATTGCCGAAAGTCATCATATTGTTTAAATCTATAAAATTGGAGACATTACTCAGGCATATAATCTGTAGTCCACCTCAATCTTTGATTTTGAAATTGGAGCAAAATTAAATGAAATATTTTTATGATTCAGCTTCCACTGATCATTTGAAGAACGGTTTTTTAGTACTGCCCCTAGACTTCGGAAAGTATTTCGGTAGAAATTATTCCTTAAAACCTTAACTATTCCTTAATTATTCCTTTCAAAAGACATAAACTTTAGAGAAGTAGCCTAGGTTAATTGCTGACTTGTGGCATACTAGGGTATAAGCTTTCAGCCATATTGACACTACGTAAGATGCAAAAAGAAAATCACTGATATCACCTGCTCTCGAGCCTGTGAGGCTTCTTGTAGTATTTTTTCACCAGTCATATTTTAATTTCATTTCAAATTAATTATTATCCCGGATGAAAGGGATTGCCTCCTTCTCAACGCTTCAATCTTTACGCTAAAGTTTGACTCTTTGTCACAACCCTACTTTTATAGTAACAAAAAGCTTTGACGTAAAGAGCGGGATGTTGAGGAGGAGAAAACCTCTTTCATGTACGAAATAATTTCTGTTCGTTTTAAGTTTTAATGCGCTCCTTACTTACAATTGAAAAAAAATTTTTATTTTATTTGATTTCTAGACATTTTTCAAGTAATGTCCTGAAATCCATGAGACACAAAATGGTCTACATGTTCTTCGAATGCCATCTGGCAAACTAATCCGTCAAGAAGTAATAAACAAAATTATTTTTCAAATTGGTGATAAAGCAAATTAACTTTTGTTCATGAATTTTCCCAGTTTCCTACTTGCTTTTGGTTGTTTTCGTCCTTTTTTATATAATATATTTTTTGTTATATACTGATTGTTTGATCACATAAACTATTTTAAAATATTCAGTTATGACTTTGTTAATTTTCTGAAGCTCTTATCATACCATAAATTGGAAATCTCTTGGTAGTATTTGTTAACGCCTAGCCTAACTAAATTTCCTAGCGACACAGTTGAACCACTCCAACCTCTAAAATTTCGTCTCAGTAGAAAAATACCGGGACTACGTAGTCTCGTAGTCCCGATCTTTCTTCTTCCAAATTGAAAGTAACATGTTGTGTTAAACAAAATCTGCAACAAGAAAGGTGCTATTACTGAGTAGAACCTTTATTCAGGCTTAATCCAACTGAGGAGACGACAGAGATTAATCTAGACCATCCCATGGGCACCATCCCTCCCCAGAATATCTTCTGTATATACCTGAATGATGACAAAAAGTTAAACACTGTTAGCGTAAAGATATGCTTTTTGATAAATTAGGCACTTGTCTCTCTCTCCACTGCGCACCAAGCCACCGATACTCCTCCGTGAATACTGATACAATATTCCTCCTCTTCCCCAAAAATTTCCATCTTGGCTGAAAATTCTACCCCCCCCCTACCTGGAAATTCTATCTGAAAAATTTCTCACCAGCATGCTTTAATTAGAAAAAGACTGTTTTTTTTCTGATTTTTTTTTTCGGGTGGGAATCCCTCTATGTGGAAAACTTTTCACGATACCCCCCCCAAAAAAAGAATTGAGAGTTCCTCCTGCACAAAATTTCTACATTGAGGATTTCTCCAGGTTATAATTCCTCAATGGAACATTTCTCCTGGTAGTAATTCCCACATGGATAATCCTCTCTCCTCATCAAAAAATCTCCCATAGGGTTCCAACTCAGCTGAAAATTTCCCCCGGAAAATTCCGCCGGAACATCTCCACATATAAAACGGAGTTGCCAACGAAAAAGTGAGACAATTAAAACGAACTTTGCTTATGAATTCTGGCAAACCCTAATGAAAAATTTCCTCTGGAAAGTCCCGCCCCCCAGAAACTTAGTCCCCAAAGAAAAATTCTCCGGGTAGAAAACACCCCTCCCCCACAGAAAATCCCCGTTTGAAAAATATTTGCATACTTCACAATAGCCAATACTATATCTAAACAATAGGGAAAGTTCATACCTTGTAGGCCTTGGAGGTCAAGGCATCCTCAAAGACATAGATGGCTGCCTCAAAATTTTAGTCGGACGACTTTGGGGAAAAGAGGGGCGTAGGTGGTGGGCTAGCCTCCCACCAGTATTTTTAGTAATCGTAAAAGGACACAAGAACTTTTGATTTCCAACCAAATCAGCCCTTTCTCGATCTTCTAGGGTCACTGGTTCGATGCAGTCATCACTGGGGAAAAAAACGCATCCATTATCTTTCTTTTGGTGAAAAATACAAAATCCGGCATTTCGCTGAATCTGGCGGTATCATTTTTGTAAGAATCAATGACTTTTAGGGAGTGTTCCCCCTTTTTGCGGATATCAGGCCAAATTTCTCAGGCTCGTAGCTTTTGATGAGTACCACTAAACTTGATGAATCTTATATATTTGGAATTAGCAAAAAAGCCAATTCTTTTGATTTATCTATTTATGCTGAAATTCCGTCCACTCCTTTGTTATATTATGCTACCCTGCCTTTCCAAGCGGAAAGGCAGGGTAGCATAATATAACAAAGGAGTGGGCGGAATTTTGATACTCACAGAGAAATTACTTGTAAAAACAGCTAACTAAAAAAAAAGTTTTCTCTTAAAACCCTATAAAAAGAAGAAAATAGATTATAAATTATGTATATAGAAAACAAAGAAGTACGATGCAAGTTTCAAGCAGCGTTGCCAACGCTAAACTTGAACACATATGAAAAGAAGAAAAGAGGAAATGAAACCACAATGTACCTGAAATTTGTATTGTGCCAAAAATTCCAAAAGTTCCACATTGTACCGGGACCTCTACCAAATACGGTACAGTTGGTACCAAAACAGCACAATTGGGCTGCGTTGGCAGCGCTGCTTCTAAGCTCAATATTGTTTTAAGAAAAATCAGATTCTAAACAGGAGGGGCTATTTTATTCACCAGAAGTAAGGAGTAATGTGACTGGCTTACGAAAATAAGTGACAAAAATCGACCAACGGAATTGAAATACACTTTTTGAAAAGGAAATATAGGAGAGTAACTTCACTTTTTATCTTTGATTTCTTATATATTTGGTTTAAAGTACTTTTTTCTTAAAGAAAAAAGTACACTATACTAGACTATAAGTAGACTATAAAAAGTGGACTATAGGGCTTAATAAAAAGCTCCATAAGGAATGATGTAAAAAATAAATTTATTATCAAACAGTTCGTGGTAACGAACTGTGGCAACTGTAGTAAGGAGCGACCCGGCTCAATAGTAACCAAAACTCTAAAAAATGGAATTTTTATGCCAATAGCTACATCAAAAGAATCGCATTTTAATGCTGATTTTAAATATATATGTTTCATCAAGATTAGTCTTACCCGTCAAAAGTTATGAGCCTGAGAATATCTGCCTCATTTTAGAAAATAGTGGGAGATACCCCCTAGAAGTCATACAAAAATCAAACCATCAGATTCAGCGTATCAGAGAACCATACTGTAGAGGTTTCAAGCCCCTGTCTACAAAAATGTGGAATTTAGCATTTTTTGCCAGAAGACGAATCACGGATGCGTGTTTATTCGTTTTTTTTTGTATTTTTGTTTTTTTTCCCTGGGGTGATCGTATCGACTCACTGGTCCTAGAATGTCGCAAAAAGGATCATTCTGACGGAAATTAAAAGTTCTAGTGCCCTTTTTAAGTGACCAAAAAAATTGGAGGGCACCTAGGCCACGCTCACGCTCATTTTCCCCCCAAAGTCACCGGATCAAAATTCTGCCATTTTTTACTGTTTTAAAATGTAGAGTTAAGAGAAAGAGTCAAACTTTAGCGTAAAGAGCGGGGCGTTGAGGAGGAAAAGCCCCTTTTATATATGGAGTAATTTTTGTTCGTTTTAAGTTTTAATGTCACTCCTTACTTTCATTTAAAAAAATTTGTTTTTTTTTTTGTTTAATTCACTACGAGGAACGAAATTTAAACTGGTTTGGCTAAAGGATTTAAATAGTTTATTCTGATTTCAAAACGGTAAACTCAAAATTTATTCAACAATTTTTGTTCTATTTTTTTTTTAAATATCAGAAAAAAAATGTGAAGAAACCGTAAGAAAATAAACCATAGGTTTAACTAAACATCCGAAATGTCGTTGTGCAAAAATTATGAGGCGAAACTGAATAAAAGAACAATCCTAAACACTAATTGTTTTACATAAATACTATTAATGTAATAGTTAAATAGGGGGGGGGCAACCCCCCATTGTACTTCCTGGCTGAAGGACAATGAAATGGAGATCAGCACCGACGGTTTGGACCTTAAGGGTTTAGTGTTCTCATATTAATAATCTAAAATTCACAAACAATAGTGTTGTTGCACTGAAAACCTAAATATTTTTAAAGTTCTCATCAATTCTTTTCACAATAACCAGGATCAATAGAATAACTTTTTCAGTTTTTTGAATTTAATATGCAAAACATAATTCTAGAAAGACCTAAAATGTGGAGAAAGCGTTTTCTCACAGAAACATTGGGTAGTGGGGAATTACGTTTAAATTTTTAGGTTTACCCTAAAAAGTTGTTTCAAACACGCAAAGAAAAATACGGATTTAAAAGTTTTCGACAGATATATTTATACCCCTAGTACTATAATGTACTTTAAACACATAAAGTACCATGGACTTTAAAAACGAAATTTGATTGGTTGAATTGGGTAAGTGGAAATCAACAGAGCTATATATCTTCAAAAATTTAAGAAAATGGGAATTAAATTTCTAATGAAAAAGAATTTCATGTACAGCCTTGTAGTTTTTTGGTAAAAAAATAAAATTAAAAAATAGCATGGTTTAAAAATGAGCAAAAAATAAGCTAAAGCATATGATACCAAACAGCTTAAGGGGGGCTCTGTGTGCTTTGAAAGTTTTGCTGTCTTTGTGAATCAACGGATTGTTAATGTTTGGACTTTTAACATATGTAAAGCGTTTTCAAATTTAACTAGTTAGTTTAGATTATTGTTTTGACGGTTCAATACGGCAACACAGACGAAAATATGGTAATGGCCTAGGATTTTGTAATTTTGAAACAACCAAAACAAAAATAGAACAAATTTGTGGTTTTCAGATATGAATAGGCCTTAGATAGGTCTGGGAGGAAAATATTTTGATTTTGATGCTCTTGATACTTTGATAGATAAAGATGCCTCGTTAAATCAACGTAGATCCTACTATTTTGTCGTAACCCGTCCTCTTTTCTTTCTAGGCGGAGGAAGAAGGCCTCTGGAGATGATTGATGACTGGCATTCAATTTTTTTGTTGTTTAAATTATTGATAAACGTATTTAAAGCTGAAAATCTTTTAAAATCTTTTGCGCAGGATAGATGTTGGATGTTTGTCTTACTGATGCCTGATTTTCTCAGTGCAATGAAAGCCAGGTGAAGTTGCAGCTTTCCTTGGTCTAAATCATCCAAGATCCGTACAAGAAAATTAAAGAAATTATATAAGATGTCCCCTTCATCAGCCCCTTGCTCTTTAAGCTAAAGCTTCGTAGTGCTTTTAAAATGCTTCTTGCTCGTAATATACGACACTAATGTTTAAAAAATGGTTATTAAAGACCTGGGACAAAAAGTCAAGCTTCTGCACAAAGAACTAGGCAGCCAGCTAATATAAAGAATAATTTCTGTTTAATTTGTTTTGATATCACTCATTACTTTAATTTGGGAAGAAACATTGTTTTGCGAAATTATATAAGATTAAGAATTACTCGGAACAGCTAAAGCAAGAGACATGGAACAAGCGACAGCAAGAATTACAATGAATTGCAAACTAAAATGTTGCAAGACAAAATGTGCGGTTAGAAGACAAACCAAAATTACAACAGAATGAAGGAAAGTGTCATTATAGTGTATTTCAAGGATATACAGGAAGGAGGGACTATTCTCACGCCAAAATTTCGTAATTCAATTAAAATTGTCAATTTACCACCCTATGACTTAAATTAAAGGGTAATATAACTATGCTAAAGTGTAGTCTATTTTATGTGTTTCAGGGAGTATATGCAGTGAAACATGCCTGGTTCTTATTGAATTTTATAAAAACGTAACTAAAGCAAAAATATAATTACCGAGGCAAGAATGGAAAAGAAGTTTTTTATTATCATTAACGCCATGTGAAACTATACAAGAGGATGAATATCAGGAAAAATATTTGAAGTAGTAAAAAAAGAAAATCTTAAATGAAATCTGTGGTTAGACGAGTAGCAACAGCGAGAATCACTACGAACCCAAGGAAACAAATAGTTTCAATGGGGATAGATCCTTTTATTAGACAGTGAAAAACAAATACAAAAGTTCTGGATGTTTCGAAGACATAGTCAGTCTTCATCATCAGCATAAATACTAAAGTATTATAATAGGCACAAACTATATATATGCCGAAAAGAAATATAGTAACTTCCGGGTCACAGAATGTTACCGGTTCATTGGCTTAGAAGCTTCATTAACTGTGTCCATTCAAAAAATTGAGTTCCCTAGTCGTGCTTAAATTTATACTGAATTCTTAATAAAGTTATAGCAACCTCCTTCGTCCTCTAATTATTAATGAAATGTTGCTGAATTTGTAGTTCCTTAAGTGAGTTTATAATAATTCATGAATTTATGAATTTATTTTTATAAGGTCCTTTTTATGAATTTATAAGAAACTATAAATTCTGCAACATATCGTTTACAATTAGAAAACGAAGAAGATTTTGCAAACTTCATTAAGAATTCAACATAAATCTAAGCAAGATTGAGGAACTCAGGACTTTGAATGAACCCGGTTAATGAACCTTCTAAGCCAATGGACCGGTAACATTCTGTGACCTGGAAGTTATTGTTTTTTTTCTGTATAAATATAGTTTGTATTAATTATGATACTTTAGTATTTCTGCTGATGATAAAGACTGACTGTGTCATCGAAATATCCAGAACTTTTAAATTTGTTTTTCTCTGTCTAATAAAAGGATTTATCCCTATTGAAACTCATGTTTGTTTCGTCATAGAAAGGTAGTGTGGTTTTGAAAAAAAAATCAACAAATCCCAAGAGAATAGCAATGCTATAAAATTTATGATTCTGTGGAAGGATGCAGGAAGAACAAATTTAATTCACGCCAGAATTTCTTAAATCGACTAAACCTACTGATTTACCATCTCGTGGCTTAAATCTAAGAAAATAGTATGATAATTACGCTAATGAATAATTTGGGAATGGAATATATATATTTTTTTTGTATCCGTGACGTCGTATGCATTTATACGAGAGGATTAATAAATCCGTGCAGCTAAAGCAAAAGGCATGGAAAAAACTTAGAGGTACAGATAAATTAAAACTGTCAAAAAAGTCTGTGGTTAGACCAGAAGCAACATGAAGAATAAAAACGCATCCCAGGAGCCTACAAGTCCTGTAAAATAAGAGATTATGTGAAAGGGTAAACAGAAAGAAGAAATTAAATTTAGGCCAGAATTGCTTAATTCCACTGAAATTGCTGGTTTACTAAAAAATAGCATAACAATTATGCTAATGCGTAATTTTAAAAACAAAATATACAAGCGTGCCGAATGCCAGGACTTCAGCGAAGTTTGGACTCCTGGCATTGTTTATGTAACCCTATTATATATAATAGATATATTAATAATAACAATCCTATTGCACAAATGTTTGTTTATATTTCAACAAGGGATTAAAACAATTCAAAAATCGTAAAAAGAAAACCAAAAGTTTGGAGCATAGTAGACAATCGGTGTTAGAAATCGGACTTGTTTCAATAATCAAATATTTTTGAAAAGATATAGTATTTTCCATTTTCGGTAAAATTTATATCCAGGGATATTCTGGGCCTCCCCCCTCTAAAAAAAAAATCTGGATTACATCTGTATTGCAAGAATGTTGTCAAATTTGTCACATTTAGGTGGAAAAATTGAAGATTTTCATGCATGGAGAAGCTTACATTAAATTGCTTAAAGAGAAAAAAACTGGTAAGTGCAATTACCAGTATTACCAATATTAACCAAAATTACCAATATTAGTATATATTTTGGCAAGAGATTATAACGATTCAAAAACCTCAAAAACCAAAAGTTTGAAGCTTAGTAGAAATCACTGTTGGGAATAGGACTTGCTTGAATAATCATATAATATGTTTGAAAAGAATCTAGTATGAAAAGACATCAAATTCCGTTAAAGAGCAACAAACTGGCAATTGCAAAAATATTTGTATATATTTTGACAAAGGATTATAGCAATTTAAAAAACTTAAAAAGAAAACCAAAGTTTGAAGCTTAGTAGAAATCGTTGTTAGAAATCGGACTTGCCTGAATAATCAAATAACTACGGTTAGAAGATAAGCGACAATGAGAATCCATTTATAGAAGCCTGCCGCGTGCTGAGAGCCAGGGCCCAGCGGCCAAGCCACAAGGCTCTATATAAATATATATATATATATATATATATATATATATATATATATATATATATATATATATATATATATATATATATATATATATATATATATATATATATATATATATATATATATATATCTATATAATAAGTTGTCTGTCTGTGTGTCTGTCTGTGGATCAGGTGACGTCATGTTTCTGTGTCGGCTGACGTCATGAAGTTAGTTGTCGTCATTTTTGCTATGACGGTGACGTCATTAAAGATATTTAAGACATATATGTTTACGTAGAAATCTATTAATGTTTAAGTTTAAAATGACTGATGAACTTACAATGGCAAAAGCCGATGAAGATGCTCAAAGAGTCTATGCCAAAAAACTTGCTGCTGATAGAGAAAGTCAGAAAAGAAAGCGTGCCGAGGAATCAAAAGAACAGCAAGGAAACAGGCTTGAGGCTAAAGAACGCAAAACCGCGCAGTTAGATGAAGATCCACCTGGACAGCGAGAGTCAAAACATATCAAAACTGAAAATGATAGCGATGATGATTGGGTTTGGGATTTTGACTCGGATAAGGTCATCAATGCCTACCAGATTTTAGTTAAAAAAACAAAGGTTCGGCGATATGTATTTCATAGTGAAGCTGAAAAATAAAGAAGAAAAAGAAAACTGAAAAAAGAAAAAATGTAAAAAACTAAAAAATACTAAAAAGAAAAAACACTCAAAGAGAAATTACAGACCGGGACACAAATGACGACCGGGACACAAATAACGACCGGGACAGAGGGAATATAAATAACGACCGGGACACTCAAAGAGAAATTACAGACTGGGATACCGGGACACAAATGACGACCGGGACACAGGGAATATAAATGACGACCAGGACACAGGTATTTAAGAATATCGTTCAAAGACAAATTTTTAATTGTAAGAAGACCGTTGAAAGAGAAATTTCTAATTTTAAAATGACTGAAGAACCTACAATGGCAACGGTACCACCATCGAAGTAGATAACCAGTGGGTTGTTCCATATTCCCCATTAGTGCGAAACGTCAACCCCAAGTCAAATTCGTGCATTGTTTGGCATCATTTTAACAACTTGCTCTCCATCAGCTCCTACAGACTTATGGGAAAAATATAAGTCAAAAATGTCCGAAGATATACTCCATCGAAAACAGTTAGAGACGTCAGATATGACTTTTGATTTTACATCAGAAATTTATAACTACACTTTAGTTATTATAGAAGATTTGTGCGTACGTATGGCAAACAAACCTCTTCAGGATTTGGGAATGCCTTCACCTAACCGTATCGCTGCTGTTTCGACATGTGTAGAATTGGATCGTGAAAAAAGTTACAGTACGAATGATCTATAGTCGTATGTACAAAATAACATTTCCAAGTTAACGTCGGAACAAAAAGACATTTATGATACGATAGACTCAATTTCAGGACGTATACAACTACCTACAGATTTCTGTAATTTAGTGACGTCCAAAAATGAATTGATTGAAAAAGTATTTCCGAATATTCTAAAAAATTATAAAAATAATAAATGGCTAAGTGAAAGAGCGATTCTCGCACCCAAAAATATAGACGTCCACGAAATCAACAATATTGTTTTGACCAAGATTCGAGACCAGGCAGTCCTTTACAAGTCAGTCGACACAGTTTTGGAACCAAATGAAGCGGTTAATTATCCATCTGAATTTTTAAATTCCATAGATCTTTCAGGGTTTCCACCACACGTGCTACAACTAAAAATAGGCGTACCAATAATACTTTTAAGAAATATCAACCCACCAAAGCTTTGCAATGGCACGCGACTTGCCGTAAAAAAAAACAATGGAAAACCTAATAGAGGCCACAATCTTGACAGGGCCTTTTGAGGGTGAGGCTGTTCTTATTCCTAGCATTCCCATGATTCCAACGGATCTGCCTTTCCAATTTAAAAGATTGCAATTCCCAATTCGATTAGCATTTGCAATCACCATTAACAAAGCTCAAGATCAATCATTAGAAAAATGTGGTATAGATCTTAATACTGATTGTTTTTCCCATGGACAATTGTGCGTTGCATGTTCGAGGGTCGGTAAACCTGACAGTCTATTTATATGCAGCGACAATTGGACAGCGAAAAATGTTGTATATTCGCAAGTTTTACGCAGTTAATTTGTATTGTATCTACCTATCTATCTATCTATATAAAAACGAGTTGTGTGTATGCATGTTTGTTTGTTTGTTTGTAAAAAGAGCGTTTGCATATGACGTCATTATTAGTACATACGGCTTTGTATATGCACAGACAATGGGAAAGCCAAGAATGTTGTATATTCGCAATTTTTACGTAGTTTAACTCCTGCAGACGAAATGAATGCTTGCCTGAAAAATTCTAATTTATGGGCACACGTAAAAATATTAAAATTAACTACAAATATGCGTGTCCGATTGCAAAACGATGACTCTGGTAAAACATTTTCAGATCAATTGCTGGCAATTGGAAACGGAAAGCTCCCAGTAGTGGGAAAGCCAAAAATGTTGTATATTCGCAATTTTTACGTAGTTTGAAACACATATATAATTCTATCTATATTCACAGGTGGGACACAGGGACACAACACAATGGCGCGTAACTAATATGGCGCGTAACGACTTACGCGCGCCGGGGGGGCTTGGGGGGGGGCGCGAAGCACCCCACCAACTAGGTGTTGGGGTGGCGCGAAGCGCCACCCCAACAGCTAGTATATATATATATATATATATATATATATATATATATATATATATATATATATATATATATATATATATATATATATATATATATATTTGTCGACTGACGTCATGTTTTCAACTGACGAAATTACAGACCGGGACACCGGGATACAAATGACGACCGGGACACAGGGAATATAAATGACGACCGAGACACAGGGACACAACTACAACGAGGACGCCGGGGGCACATGGGGATATAAATGACGGCCGGGACACAAGGAATATAAATGACGCCCCGGACACTCAAAGAGAAATCACAGACTGGGACACCGGGACACAAATGACGACCGGGACACAGGGAATATAAATGACGACCGGGACACAGGGACACAACTACAAAGGGGACGCCGGGGGGCACAGGGGGATATATAAATGACGACGGCGACAAAGGGAATGGTCGATTAGCAATCACCATCAACAAAGCTCAAGGGCAATCATTAGAATCATGAGGTATAGATCTGAATATGGATTGTTTTCCCATGGACCATTATATGTTGCAAGTTCAAGAGTCGGTAAACCTGACAATCTATTAATATGCACAGACAATGGCACAGCAAAGATTGTTGTATATTCGCAAGTTTTACGAAGTTAAAAACATATATATATATATATATATATATATATATATATATATATATATATATATATATATATATATATATATATATATATATATATATATATATATATATATTCACAGGGAGGATTTCCACGGAGAGAAAGGTGCTGACGGGAATTTTCTATGGGATGGGAATTTTTCGGTAGAGAGTGGTCCGTTGGGAGGACGTTCAGGAAGAGAAGGGTCGGCGGGTGAAATTTTTTGAATATTTTCAAATTAAAGATAAATCTTATTTCATGGAAGAATTTACTGTGGAAAAGGGGGGAGGGTATTTATGCAGCAGAAGATTTTCCAGGGAGAGTATTCCTCGCGGGGAATTTTCCTTGTAGGAAGAGTTTTCCGCAAGGGCAAATTCTTCCCAGATTTTTTGGTACCAAGGAAAACTTTTGAGCTCTTTACTAAGCTCTTTACTAAGAAGTGTTTGTTAAAGGTACGCCAAAATGGCACGCAGTCGTATATCAAGATTATCCAGAACATCTTTTGGCGTGACTTTTTCAGAAAAAAATAAATCCTTTATATCAGTCCGATATTTAAATATTTTTACTTCTCCTATTTATTTATCATTAGCACAACACGAAAAGCTTTCGCTTGCTGTGCATAAAGCACTTGAAGTACCTAATATAACTAAAAATTAACGCGACAAAGAAGAGAAAAAAAAATAGTACTTCATATTTCAATATTAAGCCTAAGATCATTGTATTCAAACTGGTAATGATCACTATTGGGTATTGAGTTCGTAAAATGTCAAAAAACTTCCTGAACATACATCCTCTGGAAGATGGTTTTACTGTTTCCAAACCCGAGAAACAAAACCGTTCGAGCCAAATTCTTCTGCTCACTTCTGGGTGACGCGACTTGTATGTGTCTTGCCTGGTGACTTTATTATGTGAAACTGCGGGGAACATGCTTGGGTCCATATTATTGACATGTTATATAATGTTATTATATTATTATTACATTACTTTCTTTCTCCTTCTGTCTTTCTTTTTTATAGATATTATTTATTATATTGTATATATTGTTTATTATATACTATTATCTATTATTTAATATTAATACCTATTATTTTTTGTGTTCGGTTTCGTGGTGTGTGCTTGTTTCTGTGTTTGTGCTGTTGCATTGGTGATTTTTTTTCACTATTGACATACTATTTCCGTCATTGACTGACGATTCTAAATTTGTTCATCAAATAGGCCCTTATCTTAAAAAAATTGCAAACCTGGAAGGTATAAGATATGAATTCGCCAACTACATGGTAATTCCTTCAGACACGGAACTACCCTTGTCGTACAACTACGTATGGTTTCACCTCATAGCCTGTAAGAACGGTTCAATGGATACCTTACACTAGGCCATTCGCAACGTTATAAAGCAGTGCAAATTGAACTTGCTAAATATGTGGAGTCGAGATTCTGTGCTTTTGATGTAAACTCTGCATGTTTATCAAGTTTTAGCCTATTGTCAAAGTAGACACCGAGGTCTTTGTAGTATGTACAGCATCAATTCGGACTTCAGCGTAAAGAGTGGGGTATTGTGGAGAGGGCAGCCCTGCTTATATACATAATAGTTTTTTTCGTTTTAAGTTTCGATTTTGCCACTTACTGTCAGTTAAGATATCATGTTTTTTTTTATTTACTTTCTGATTTAATCGTTTTTGAATAATACCAGGAAATCAGGCTCTTTCTCCGTCGAAAATTTCTTCTCCCCGTGGAAAATCCCCCCCCGTGGAAAGTTATTCCAATGTTAAATACCCCCCCCTCCCTTCAAGAACATTTCTCTCAGATAATTCCGTTCTAGCTGACAATTCCCTCCGAAAAACTTCTTGCAGACGGCTCCGGGTAAAAAAATGTCTTATGGCACTTTAATTTGAAAAAAAAAATTTTTAATAACGTTGGAAATCCCCTCCTCCGTGGAAAATCTTTCCCACAAATAACCAGCTCCCTAGTAGAGAGTTTCTCCCACAAAAAAATTCCATCTGGATAATTTATTCCGTGGAAAACCCTCCACGGAGAATTTCACCCGTTTAGAATTCCCCCTATGGAAAGATACTCTAGAAAGCTATTGGTCAAAGAATTGGTCAAATAGACAAGAGCTAAGAGCTCATATGGCACTTGTGACGAGGCGAGAAGAGCTAAGAGCCAAGAGATCATATGGTATGAGCTCTAACAAAATTCTATGAATCAATAGATTGATTTAAAAAGGAAAATAAGAGGCTTAATGCCGGTCAAGATTTAAAATAAGAGCTCTGAGTCACAAAGTCCTTCTAAATATCAAAATTCATTAAGATCCGATCACCCACTCGTAAGTTATAAATACCTAATTTTTTCTAATTTTTCCTCTCCCTTTTGCCCCCCAGATGGTCGAATCTGGGAAAACGACTTTATCAAGTCAAATTGTGCAGCTCCCTGACACGCCTACCAATTTTCATCGCCCTAGCACGTCCAGAAGCACCAAAATCGCCAAATCACTGAACCCCTCCCCCCAACTCCCCCAAAGAGAGTGAATCCAGTACGATTCTGTCAATCACGTATCAAGGACATTTGTTTATTCTATCCACCAAGCTTCATCCCGATTCCTCCACTCCAAGTATTTTTCCAAGATTTCCCCCTCCAACTCCTCCCAATGTCAAAAGATCTGGTCGGGATTTGAAATAAGAGCTCTGAGACATGAATTCCTTCTAAAAATCAAATTTCATTACGATCCGATCATCTATTCGTAAGATAAAGATACCCCAATTTTCATGTTTTCAAAGAATTCCGGTTTCCCCCTCCAACTCCCCCGAATGTCACAGGATCTGGTCGGAATTTGAAATTAGAACTTTAAAGCACAAGATCCTTCTAAATATCAAATTTCATTAAGATCTGGTCACCCTTTCGTAAGTTACAAATACCTCAATTTTCAAAATTACCCCCCCCCCCAATTCCACCAAAGAGAGCAGATCCGGTCCAGTTATTTCAGTCACGCATCTTAGACAGGTTTCTATTCTTCCCATCCAGTTTTATCCTGATCTCACCGCTTTAAGTATTTTCTATGATTTCCGGTCCCCCAACTGGCCTCCCCCCAATTACGCTTGATCCGGTTGAGATTTAAAATAAGATATCTGAGTAACGAGGTCCTTCTAAATATGAAGTTTCATGAAGATCCGATCACTCCTTCGTAAGTTAAAAATACGTCATTTTTTCTTATTTTTCAGAATTACCCCCCCCCCCAAATTGAGCGGGTCCGTTCCTATTATGTAAATCACGTATGCAAGACTTCTGCTTATTTTTCCAACCAAGTTTCATCCCAATCCCTCCAATCTAAGCATTTTCCATCATTTTAGGTTTCCCCACCCCAAACTTCCCCCGACGTCACCAGATCCGGTCAGGATTTAAAATAAGAGCTTTGAGACACGATATAATTCTAAATATCAAATTTCATGGAGATCCAATCACCCGTTCGTAAGTTAAAAATACCTCTTTTTTCTAATTTTTCAGAATTACCCCCCCCCCCCCAACTATTCCAAAGAGAGCAGATCCGTTCTGGTTATGTCAATCATGTATCTAGGACTCGTGTTTTTTCTCCACCTCAGCCCGATCCCTCCACTCTAAGTGTTTCCCAAGTTTTAGGTTTCCCCCTCCCAACTCCCCCCAATGTCACCAGATCCGGTCGGGTTTAAAATAAGAGCTCTGAGCCCCGATATCCTTCTAAATATCAAATTTCATTGAGATCCGATCACCCGTTCGTAAGTTAAAAATACCTCATTTTTTTAATTTTTCAGAACCCCCCCCCCCCCCAACTACCCCAAAGAGAGCGGATCCGATCCGTTTATGTCAATCATCTATCTAGGACTTTTGTTTATTTTCCCAACATGTTTCATCCCGATCCCTCCACTCTAAGTGTTTTCCAGGTTTTAGGTTTCCCCCTCCCAACTCCCCGCCACCGTCACCAGATCCGGTCGAGATTTAAAATAAGAGCTCTAAGACACGATATCCTTCTAAACATCAAATTTCATTGAGATCCGATCACCCGTTCGTAAGTTGAAAATACCTCATTTTTTCTAATTTTTAAGAATTACTCCCCCCCCAACTACCCCAAAGAGAGCGAATCAGTTCTGATTATGTCAATCATGTATCTGGGACTTGCGTTTATTTTTCCCATCAAGTTTTATCCCGATCCCTCCACTCTAAGTGTTTTCCAAGATTTTAGGTTCCCCCCTTCAACTCCCCCCAATGTCATCAGATCCGGTCGGGATTTAAAATAAAAGCTCTGAGACACAATATCATTCCAAACATCAAATTTCATTAAGATCCAATCACCCACTCATAAGTTAAAAATACTTCCATTTTTCTATTTTTTCCGAATTAACCGGCCCCCAACCCCCCCCCCAGATGGTCAAATCGGGAAAACGACTATTTCTAATTTAATCTGGTCCGGTCCCTGATACGCTTGCCAAATTTCATCGTCCTAGCTTACCTGGAAGTGCCTAAAGTAGCAAAACCGGGACTTTAGGTTTCCCCCCTCCAACGCCCCCTATGTCATCAGATCCGGTCGGGATTCAAAACAAGAGCTCTGAGACACAATATCATTCCAAACATCAAATTTCATTAAGATCCAATCACCCGCTCATAAGTTAAAAATACTTAATTTTTTCTATTTTTTGCGAATTAACCGGCCCCCCACTCCTCCCATTTGAAAATAAAAAATGAAGCTTGTTCTCATGTTTTTATTACGTATATGAAGGGATTCATCCCCTCGTCAGTACTTCGCTCTTTACACTAAAGCTTAAATTTTGTCCCAATTTCTTAAGAATGACCCCTGAATCACAAAAGCCGTAGAATAAATAGTTGAAATTACTAAAAAAAACTTTAGCGTAAAGAGCGAGGTATTAGGAGGAGGTGAGCCCATTTTTTGCGTAATAATTTCTGTTCGTTTTGAGTTTTAATGCTTCTCCTTACTTTCAGTTGAAAAAACTTCATATTTATTGTTTCATTGTTTTTTTTTAAATAATGTAGAAAATCCTGCGCTCCCTTCATGAAAATTTTCTTCCCCCATGACAAATTCCTCCAAGGAAAGTTTACCGACGTATCCCCCTCTTATCACCCCTCCCCCCTACCCCCCACAACCTATAAATTCCCCTGAAAACTTCTGTACACTTCCAAATAACCATTATTATATGTAAGCACTGGTCAAAGTTTGTAACTTGTGGCCCCTCCCACGGGGACTGTGGGGAGTAAGTCGTCCCCAAAGACATAGTTACGAGGTTCTTGACTACGCTGAATAAAATGGCTATCTCAGAATTTTGATCCAGTGACTTCGGGAAAATAATTAGCGTGGGAGGGGGCCTAGGTGCCCTCCAATATTTTTGGTCACTTAAAAAGAGAACTGGAACTGTCAGTTACCGTTTGAATGAGCTCTCTCACGACATTCTAGGACCACTGGTTCTATACGATCACCCCTGGGGAAAAACAACAAAAAAACAAACAGATAAACACCGCATCCGTGATCTGTCTTATGGCAAAAAATGCAAAATTCCACATTTTTGTAGATAGGAGTCTGAAACTTCTACTGTATGGTTTTCTGATACTCTGAATCTGATGGTGTGATTTTCGTTAAGATTGTATGACTTTTAGGGGGTGTTCCCACTATTTTCTAAAATAAGGCACATTTTCTCAGGCTCGTAACTTTTGATGGGTAAGTCTAAACTTAATGAAACTTATATATTTAAAATCAGCAGTAAAACACAATTCTTTTGATGTAACTATTGTTATAAAAATTCCGTTTTTTAGAGTTTTGTTTATTATTGAGCTTGCTATTTTCCTTACTACAGTTCGTTACCACAAACTGTTTGATTTGTGAAGCAATTAAATACAAGATCAGTAATTTCCAAGCATTTGGGGGGGGGAATAGCAATTAGACAAGTATTGACGGTAGAATAGTATTAAACGTTAGGATTATACCTATTTTTTTTGTCATCTTATTCTTCATTCCTACCGAGATATTATCATTTCATTTTTGAATTGTCCATTGATATAAATATAATCTCAAGTCTGTTGTTGGCTATGCTAAGAAGTGTACACATCAGCCATTATAAAAGAAAGTGAGTGAAGTATTAGAAAAAATTAATGGTTTGGTTACCGTGCGATAGCGCAGCGGTTATGGCCGTGCTCTCCAACAGTGGGTGTTTAGGTTCAATCCCGGCTGTCGCACGGAAAATACTGTCTCTGAATTTCAAATTGTCAAAAATTTCAATTTTTCTAAATTCAATTTTTTCCCCCATCTGTCGAATACAGTTTGTTTATCTCAGATTTTGATTGGTCAATACAGCTTTATTCTTCAAAATAAATAAGCACAAGTTGCACCACGAATACGCCACGATATGACAGTTTTCAATTTATTTAAAAGTGTTTTTATTTTAAACTTTTAAATTTTAATTTTAAAATATTTAATACTTATTTTTAAATTTAAACTATTTAAAATACTATTTTACTTTTAAGTTTAAATAAATTAATACTTTTAAATAAAGCTGCCACGATATGACAACTTTTTGGCGCTTTTTTGGGGCAGTATTTTGACTTGGAGTAGAAAATGTATGAAAACGTCACTTTCCTATGCTACATATATTTTACCATTACTGAATGGTAAAATTTATTAATGTTTTTGTGTTTTCAAAGGAGCCTTCTCTTGATAATCTAGGGCCATGGATTTGAGTTAGTTGCTTTTCTTGGTAATGCATAACTTTGTTCTAATGTCCTTGATCTCTATCTATCCCTCTCTCTCTCTCTCTCTCTCTCTCTCTCTCCCTCTCTCTGTCTTTTTCTCTTAATATCTTCATTCTTTATCCATTCTTCTCTTCATATCCTTATCCTGCTCTAGGGCTGTATCCATTGGAATGCTGGATTTATGCAACCCCCCTACCAAACGAAAACTGTGTCCGATTCCTACAAAAGTAAAAAAAATACATACAGTCAAACTTTTATCGTGTTTCAAAATTTTTGTTTAGGTTACCCTCCCCCCTCCGAACAGAAGTCGTGGTTGCGGCCCTGTCCCATCTCTGGCTGTTTCTCTTTCTTTCGGTCTTTTCATTCCCTATCCCTCTTGTGACTTGTTTCCTCTATTGATTTATTTAGCTCCTTGTTGTTAAACAACAACCTTTTTTTCCAGGCACAACAACAATATTTTGTTGGATAATGAAGGTCACGTGATCCACATCGATTACGGATATGTGCTGTCTTCGTCACCGAAAAATTTAAATTTCGAATCCTCACTCTTTAAACTAACACAAGAAATGGTCGACGTAATGGGTGGCAAGGACTCGGATATGTTCAAATACTTCAAGGTCCTCATCCTACAGGGTCTAATTGCTGCCCGCAAACATTAGGAACGACTACGAACTATCGTCGAAATTATGACTCTCAGTAATTGTTATTTCGTATTCATCTTATTTATAGTACTTAGTTTATCTATAATACTATTTATTAACACTACTTCGTGTATGTAAAATATTATACATGTGAATATGTATAACTATATATATATAGATATTATCAGTATAAAAAATAAGTTGTTTGTCTGTTGACTGACGTCATGTTTGTGTGTCGACTGACGTCATGTTTGTCGACTGACGTTATTATAAGGATTGAGCATTATGCCGTCATGAAGCTGTTTGTCGACTGACGAAATTATAGACTGGGACACCGGGACACAAATAACAACCGGGACACAGGGAATATAAATGACGACCGGGACACAGGGACACAACTACAACGGGGACGCCGGGGGGCACAGGGGGGGTATATAAATGACGACCGGGACACAGGGAATGTCCGATTAGCAATCACCATCAATAAAGCTCAAGGGCAATCATTAGAATAATGAGGTATAGATCTGAATACGGATTGTTTTTCCCATGGATAATTATATATTGCATGTTCAAGAGTCGGTAAACCTGACAATCTATTTATATGCACAGACAATGGGACTATTTCTTAAGTAGAAATTCATTATGAAATATTTTATGAAATCCTATCCATTGTTTAATATAGAGCAGTGTTCTTACTAACTTTCGACGGAGTTAAACGTCTAAAGTATAATAAACATCGAAATTTAAAATTGTAGACAAAATTAGAACTTCTGTGATTCGAAATCAGAATTTAGGGTATTATTTTCCAAAAATTTATTACTGATGCAAATTTTTTTTTTATGTTTTGAAACATATGATATAAAGTTCCTTCAGAAGTTATTTGAATTTTTAAAAGTTCAGTTTCGAAACTAGGACATTATACTTAAGAATAAATGTAGGGAAGTCGCAAACTCAAAATTTTAGTATAGAAAAGTGACAGTATCAATTTCACTTTTAGAAAGCCACTCTCAGCTTCTATTCTTAAAAAATCAAGAATTGTCTATCTGTGGTTAAAAAAAAAATCAAATTTCTCTTAAAAAAAAAATAAATACCTTTACGATATAAAAAATTTAATATGGGGTGGCAATTTTGGAAATTATATTTGAATGAACGAAGTAATTCCGTATATAAGAAAGTTTATGTCATCTGGCGTTCTTTTCACAGCAATACTTGATTAAAACAAAAGAGGCATTAAATCAAAAATACCAGAAAGGGGGCCAAAAAAATTTGGTTTGGCTTCCGAGATTAATTTCTCAAGAATTTTCTCCATGAAATCTAGAAGAGACACGGAATTTTTTTTCTCCGTTCCTCAGATGGGCAATTTGAGGATTTGCAGGATTACAATAAAAAAAATTTCCAGCTAAGATAGTTTTGCAGAAAAAAAATTCTTGTAAAACTACTGGTAATTTTAGAAATTTAACAGGGACTTTTCTACTCGATGCAAGAATCCCCTAACCCCAAACAATTTCGAGTTGGCGAGAAAAGTAAACAGCTGTTAAAGCAGTAGTGTCGTCCTGCAGCACAAATAGTTTAAAAAATATGCCAGAAAGCATGTTTCTGGGAGCAAATTATGTTAAATAATCTGCATATGATATTAAAAAGGATCTGAATTTAAATCAGTAAAACTTATTTTAATAAAGTAAAGCATGACAGTAAATAATTAAAAGGAGATGAAACTATAGTATTTATTAGTGGGCGTTTTTTAGCTGTATTGTTTATTTATTATTAGAATTACTCTGTTGTCATTGATAAACCTGATTCTTACTGAACACAAACGATTTTCACTTGAAATGCCCAGACCACGCCCACCTCTCCTTCAAACGAGTATTAGCAAGAACATTTCCTTCATTCAAGTGTTTTATTTCGTTTTGCATTAATCAGCTGACGTTCCATAAATCCATCTAAAAACAAACCAAGAATTTAATATTCAAAAGGACTTTTATTTTTTCCAGCCGGAGAACTTCAGTGCTTACGATCTGGAGCAGCTGCGGTTGGAGCCTTGAGGAATCGTTTTATGATGGGTGTAACTGACTTTGAACTTCAAAATTATGTGGAATCTATGGTAGAATCAAGTTTATGCTCCTTATCTACAAGATTATATGATGGATTTCAACATTTCACTACTGGAATACTCTGATTCATAACGATGATCTGATACGTTTTCAGAAAAGTGACTTGGGACCAACTTAGGCTTGTACTAGTCGTCTAGGTTTTGATAAGATTTTGTGCTGTGATCTTCGTTTCTACTGAAAGCTATTTATGTCTACTAACAAACAAATAAAAGACTCTTGCAGTAGTTTATAATGCTGGATAGAAAGCTCCACTAAGGAATTTATGGTGTGGTATTTTTTATGCAGTCGAAAATTGATGGCAGTGTAAAACTCATAATGACTTAATATAAATAATTGTATTAAGTAAATTATTAATTAGTTAGAAATTACGTAGGTAATTCTAATAATTAATTCGTATATATTTTATTAAGAAAGACCCTACATGAATCAAAATGTAATACATTAATATAGTATAGAAAACGACTTTATCAAGTCAAATTGTGCAGCTCCCTGACACGCCTACCAATTTTCATCGCCCTAGCACGTCGCACGTCAAAATCCAATCCTCCGTTTTACTAATAAGCCGTTCTTAGAAATATTCATAGTTCTTTAGAATGACGAACTGAGCATCATACTCAATTTCACTATTTTAGTTTTACTTTTGAGTGCCAAGTCTTAAAATCAAAAAAACATGCAAGAACCAACTTCCAGCCAGTACGTTGATTTGCTTCCGGCTTCCAGCTGGAGTTCATGGTCAGTCACTTTCCACCTCTGTAAACTCTAATGCTTGTTTTGCTGCATCCGCAATTATCCATTCCATTTTCGTTGCGGTTGAAGTTCTATCTGGCTAAGGCCTATAAGGCGTTTCTCAGTTATTAGAACAGTGAATACAAGAGTAAAGCCAATGATATCTTAGTAGAACCAAGAACTACGGATGGCAAAAACAAACGCAGCTAATGAAATCGAGTCGGCGTGTGAAAGATTTAAATCCAGATTTGGTTAAACTAAAGAAAAAAAAAAAAAAAAAAAAAAAAAACGGAGGCCGCTTTAATTCAACGAAGAAAAATGTTTCGAGAGCTTGAACTTGTTATTAACACATTACACAAGACGTCAACTTTTAAGAAGGGTAGACAGAGAGGTGGAACTCTGTCTATGAGGTGAACTATTTTAGGACCATTGGGTGGATGCGATCACCCTTGGAAAAAAAAACAAATAAAAACGCATCCGTGATCTGCCTTCTGGCAAAAAATACGAAATTCCACATTTCTGTAGATCTATCTAGAGGGGCCTTACAAACAGGGGCGTATCAAGTGGGGAGGAGGGGGTTACCAGGTTGGAAATTCTTCTGGTAGCCCCACCCCTACCCCATCCGAACAAAAATATTGGATACAGCCGTGTTCCCAAGCCACTTATGCTGGATGCTGTTGGGAAGTGGGGGACACGTCCAAAACAATGTAAATTATCTTAAAATATTGGAGATTGACCAATACATTGTAAAAGTCTCGATATTTAAGGAGAGGGGAAAGAGTATTTTCCCAAAAATCTGGAAATTTTAATGGTTTCTATAATAATGCATTTTTATCTGCTGTTTTAACAGACAAGCACTACCAATCCACCATAATGGTCTCTATTGTTTAGAAATGTAAGAGGTTTGGACCACTATTGCCAATTCACAAACTGCTGGGAGACGGGGGGATTTATATTTCAAATCTAGAGTAAAAGACAATTTCGCTATTTTTTGCAACGAAGATACAAAAAAAAAGTAGTTTTCAGCTGCAAATACTTAGGAAGGGTGCTTTTGAAGTGTAAGGGGAGGCGAAAATCAAAGGGCCCTGACACCCTCCCTTTCAGTTGGTACCACTGTTTAGGACTTAAGTAAGCAGAAGGAAATTCTGGGCCAATTTTTCCCCTGGATTTGCTAAATTTTTGACAGTTCTGGCATGGTAATACCATGATTCGTTGATTTTCAGGAGGCTTTGACAACCCTGTATGTAAAGAGGTTTTGATAGCTCTTTTGCAAAAAAAAAACGCTTTACACACCTAATTTTTTTTCCCAGTGATCGTCATTTCGAAGATAGCTCAAATTTTATCTCCCTTTTTATGGTACATTAGAAACACGTATTCTAAAAAAAATAGTTACTATGGAAGAAGATATGTCGACTGGGGGAGGTAAATCTAACACCTCCTCCTTTTGAAATACCAAAAATATATATTTAAAAGGTGCAAGGTCTTTTGTGTTTAGAAACTATGACGCTGTTTCTGGGACAAATCTAATGGCTCTTAAGCACTTCATCTGTGGAAAATATAATTATGATTGATCCTGAGGAAAAACCAAACAAGAAACGACCAATCAATAAAGGGAGAGATTTACCTATATAAGCTCAAGTACTCGTGAAACAGGGTCTAAACCAAGAAACGGGGTGGAATCAGATATTTTTCTAGCTTGGAACGTATGCCCCTCATAGCCAGAAGGAAATTAAGCTTAATTCTCCTAGTCCATAAGGTGGACTTTCGCAGGAGGAGGGGTAAATCTTATCAGAACAGCAAACAATGATGGATAATATAGAAAGTTTGGTATTAACACCGGACCACAAAGGAATCAGGAATAGAGTCCTTGATATAACACCTAAGCACATACACAGAAATTTAATTCAGGAGGGGAAGTAAAAAATGAAAAAAATACATTTGGAAAAGTGTATAGAAAAATAATACGCCCAGGAAAAGGCAGAAAAATACAATATTTTCAAGGATATCAGGCTCCTTGTAAAATACCTATTCTCATTTTTAAAGTTTATCAGTACCTCAAATCAGCTAATTCATATCCGTTACGAATAATTATTTCCGTTTTGTTTTAATAATGTCTCAAATGAGCTTGGAGACCTATTAATTTGGTTATCTAATTTGTATAGTTATTATCAAGAATAGGTTTTTAAGTTAGTTTAGAAGGAACTAAGTAGTGATCCACATGAACATCAATCAGTACCAGTGCTTACGCCCCTTATAAAGTGTTTGTCGAACTTCAAATGCAGTGGAAAAGTACCTATTGTTATTGGTCTGGATATTGAGGAAGGCCGTACAGCTCTACCGAAAGATGCAGAAGAAAGCAACTAGGCCTTTTAACATATAGTAAACCAAGTAAAAACGAAAGAATCTTCTCGAAATATGTACATTAGTTTACTAGCAGGGCTCTTTGGCCTGGATATTGAGGAAGGCTATACAGGTATACCGAAAAATCAAAATGAAAACAAAAAACAAGTGAGCCCTTTAGCACCTAGTGAATCAAGTGAAAATACGACCGTAAGATCTTCTCTAAAAGTTTATATTAGCTTAATTACAAGACTTTTTGGTCTGGATATTGACGAAGCCCCTTTGAAATATACTGAACCAAGTGAAAACACAACAGGAGAATCTTCTCGAAATATTTACCTTAGTTTACTAAGAGGAATTTTTGGCCTGGACATTGAGGAAGGCCATATAGCTATACCGAAAGATCCTTATGAAAACAAAACACAATGCCCTTTAACGCATAGCGAGCTCAGCAAGTATGCTGAAGAGGGTTCAGCATTTATAAAGCACTTGAATACAAATGTGAGAGACCAAGACTTGGCTAAAACATCATCAAGTAAGCCGAAAATTGAGCCAATTCAACGGTTTATTAAATTCATCAGGCGGAGGCGCTTTATAAATAAGCACTTAGTAATAGTGGATAAAAGAAAGAAACTAATAATAAATAGCAATCTTTGTGAAGAAAATATAAATTGGCCGATGGCGTTTTATGAGAAGATGTTGGAATTTGAGGTAAATCGGGAGTTAAGGAAGCTGACTCTAGTTAGATGTGCGTTTTATCAATATTTACTACAACAACAGATAAATTGAAATATTCATTCCAGAAGAAGTTTGCAACTGATTTTTATATTTTTATACAGCTTTTTACTAATAAACTTATCATATAAATATAATGTGGTGCTAGAAAAATTTGGAACTTTTTTCGCTAGCTAAGGAAGACTGTTGTTTTATATGCAAATTGGGTTTGCAGGGTCTTTTCCTTCGCATGAACAATTTTACGGTTGTGAATTTTTTTTCATCTTTTTTTGCTGCTAATAAGTATTATTCAGAAAAACATTTTCTTGTTTGAATTTTAGCTTAGGTTTTATTGACAAAAACAAACGAGGTTTGTGGGAAAATACTGGTGGTCAGCGTTTACACCCTCCCCCCACACACATTCAGAAAATACCCCCACCCCTGGAATAAATCCCCACCTGATGGTAAAAACTCCATCGGGAAATACCACCCCCACGTGGCTGGTTGGTCTCCACTTTAGACCTTAAGAAAAAGAACTAGAACTCCCATTTGTTCTAATGAGAACACTCCGAAGTTCTGCGACCATGAGGTGGAGGTGTGAATGAGTATCGGACAGTCCCTCTCTTATATGGAAATAAATTAAAAAAACAAGTTTTTTTAACGGAAAGTAAGGAGCGACATAATTTACCGTAAAAAGCGGGGCGTTGTTGAGGAAAAGCCCCTTTCATATACGGAGTAATTTCTGTTCGTTTTGAGTTTTAATGTCGCTCCTTACTTTTCGTTAAAAAAAACTTGTTTTTTATTTAATTTCTGGACGTTTTTGAATTAATGCATGTTTTGATCTTGGCTCTCCGAACATAAACAATTAAAACGAAATTTGCATATAAATTAATTGCAATTAATCGGAAGATTTTGAGAAAAAAGAAGTGAGGGAGGAGGCCTAGTTGCTCTCCAAGTTTTTGATTACTTAAAAAAGCAACTAGAACTTAAATTTTTTTTTACAAAGGTTTTCATTAGTAAAAAATATACGTAACTTACGAATTAACTTACGTAACGAACTTCTATATTTGAATGTTTTTATTGCGTATATGAGCGGGTTCAACCCTCGTCGATACCTCGCTCTTTACACTATTAAAGGGAAAAAACTAGTTTTTTTAACTGTAAGTAAGGAGCGACATTAAAACTTAAAACGAACAGAAATTACTCCGTATATGAAATGGGTTGTCCCCTCTTCAACGTCTCCCTCTTTACGCTAAAGTTTGACTCTTTGCCACAATTCTACTTTTTAAAACAATTAAAAGCTTTAGCGTAAAGAGCGAGGCGTTGAAGAGGGGACAACCCATTTCATACACGGAGTAATTTCTGTTCGTTTTAAGTTTTAAAGTCGCTCCTTACTTACAGTTAAAAAAACTAGTTTTTTTTCCTTTAATTTCTGAACATTTTGAATTAATGCATGTTTGATTTTGGCTCTCCACCATAGGACTTGTCCAATCTTATTGAATTTTTTGTATTGAACCAGATTATTAGAATGAAATTTGCATATCAATTCCTTTTTTGGCTAAATGGCTTTCTCTTAGTTTTGATCAGACGATTTTGAGAAATAAGGGCTGGGGAAGGAGGCCTAGTTGCCCTCCAATTTTTTGGTTACATAAAAAGGCAACTATAACTTTTAATTTTTAACTAACGTTTCTATTAGTAAAAAATATACGTAACTTAAGAATTAACTTACAAACTTTTATATTCTTATATTTTTATTATGTATATAAGGGGGTTTGTACCCTCGTTAATGACTCGCTCTTTACACTAAATCGAAAGTTTTGTCTCAATTCTTTAAGAATGACCCCTGAATCAGAAAGGCCGTAGAGTAAATAGTTGAAATTACTAAAAATACTTTAGCATAAAAAGCGAGATATTTACCTCCTCCTAAATACCTCGCTAGTTATGCTAAAGTATATTTAGAGCCCCTCATATGCGTAATAATTTCTGTTCGTTTTAAGCTTCAATGCTACTCCTTACTTTCTCCTTAATTGAAAAAACTTTCATGTTTATTTTTTCATTGTTTTTTTATAGTAGTTTTAGAAAATCCTGCGCCCTTTTCATTGAATTTCTCTTCCCCCATGACATATTTAACCAAGGAAAGATTTACCCACATTTTCCCCACCCCCAAAACCAAAACAATCCCCCTGAAAACGTCTATGTGGAAAAAAATGGCTATCTCAAAATTTTGATCCGTTGACTTTGGAGAAAAAATAAGCGTGGGAGGGGACCTAGGTGCCCTCCAATTTTTTTGGTCACTTAAAAAGGACACTAGAACTTTTCATTTCCGCTAGAATGAGCCCTCTTGCAACATTCTAGGACCACTTGGTCGATACGATGACCCCTGGGGAAAAGAAAAAAAAACAAACAAACAAATAAACACGCGCCTGTGATTTATCTTCTGGCAAAAAATATAAAATTCCACATTTTTGTAGATAGGAGCTTGAAATTTTTGCTATAGGGTTCTCTGATACGCCGAACACGATGGTGTGATTTTCGCTAAGATTTTATGACTTTTATGGGGTGTTTCCCCCCTATTTTCCAAAATAAAGCAAATTTTCTCAGGCTCGTAACTTTTGATGACAAAGCTCGTAACTTTTGATGACTAAAGTTGATTAAACCTATATATTTAAAATCAGCATGAAAATCCGATTCTTTTGATGTATATTTTAGCATCAAAATTCCATTTTTTAGAGTTTCGTTTACTATTGAGCCGGGTCGCTCCTTACTACAGTTCGTTATCACGAAAAGCTTAGATTTTGTCCCAATTCCTTAAGAATGACCTCTGAATCACAGGCCGTAGAATAAATAGTTGAAATTACTAAAAATACTTTAGCGTAAGAGTGAGATATAACGAGGAGGTAAATCCCTCATATGCGTATTAATTTTTGTTTGTTTTAAGTTTTAATGCTGCTCCTTACTTTCAGTAGAAATTTTTTTTCATATTTATTTTTTCATTGTTTTTTCAAATAAAGCTAGAAAATCCTGAGCCCCCTTCATTGAAATTCTCTTCCCCTATGAAAAATCTCTATGGAAATATCCTCCCACGTAACCCCTCCTCAACTCTCCCCTCTAAACCTAAGAAATCCCCCTGAAAACGTCTGTACACTTCCTAGTAACCATTACTATATGTAACACAGGTCAAAGTTTGTAACTTGCAGCCCCTTCCAAGGGGACTGCGGGGGAGTAAGTCGTCCCTAAAGACATAATTATTAGGTTTTTCGAATATGGTGAATCAAATGGCTCTCTCAGAATTTTGATCTGGTGACTTTGGGGGAAAATGAGCGTGGGAGGGGGCCTAGGTGTCCTCAAATTTTTTTGGTCATTTAAAAAGGCAATAGAACTTTTAATTTCCGTTAATGAGCCCTCTCGCGATATTCTAGGACCACTCAGTCGATAGCGATCACCCCTGGGGAAAAAAACAAACGAATAAACACGCATCCGTGATCTGTCTTCTAGCAAAAAAAAAAATGCGAAATTCCACATTTTTGTAGATAGTAGCTTGAAACTTCTACAAAAGGTTCTTTGATACGCTGAATCTGATGATGTGATTTTCGTTAAGATTGTATGACTTTTAGGGGGTGTTTCCCCCTATTTTCTAAAATGAGGAAAATTTTCTCAGGCTGGTCACTTTTGATGGGCATAATTTATCTTGATGAAACTTGTATATTTAAAATTAGCATTAAAATTC